>NC_083096.1:44445722-44745722 GCF_949774975.1 Lagenorhynchus albirostris | reverse complement strand
TAGGCCCACTCATTCATCCTTGGATAAGGAAATCCTATCCAAGTGAGATGAATAGGTTCCTCTAAGGTCACACACCGCCAGTAGTACCAAGGCGTTGCTCATTCTACAGCACTGCTTTAAGCATTTGTATTGAGAAAGAGAGAAAAAATAAAGGAAGGAAGAAAAAGAAAAGTTTAGAGTCCTGGGGAGTTTTGCTCCTAAAAGGTCTTATTATGAATTGTTTTGTACAGTGGAGAATCCTTCTGTGAAGAGAATAATTCTCCCCATTTGTATCTTTTCTGTTTTTCTTATTTTAAGTTTATTGAGTTCATTGTATACTTCAACTTTTGTCCATGGAAACATGGATCATTAGACTCAATTATTCATACAAATTTAAATTCAAGTCTGGATTGTCCACATCTTTCTTTCTTCTAAACCTTTGTGAACCTATGATAATTTACATGGCTTAAAGTAGTCATAAACTGAGGAGAAAGTTGGCTCCAAGTTTTGCCAAATGGTTTCTGTGTTGATGAGCGTTACATATTAACAAGGTGCAAAACAGCTTAAACCAACAAGCCCACTCCTTCACAGTCTGGCGTGGTTCGTTCTCTTCCTTTGGCAGGAAAACTGGAATGAAACTGTATTTTGTATGTGCGAAGCTGGCCAGACATTGTGAGTATGTGGTAACATGAGCCTTATCTTTCAGACCATTACTAAAGATTGGAATAAGCAAGAAAGGGAAGCCAATCGCAATTGCTACAGTGATCTTGAATTCATTGCAAATACAGTTGTATGAGACCTTAGAACCTCTGCCAGCTTATCTTGCTGAGGCGAGTGGCTGCCCTGCTTGATCATGCCAATGGCCTGAACACAGGAATGCCCAGCTATAGGAAAATATGCAGAAAAACTCTGAATTGATTTAACAGATGAACTAGAAAATGATAATTCACATTGCCGAATAATCTCTCATTATGTAAAAGATGATGGTAATTACTTTCCTAATAAGCTTTCTTGAGGCTGCTAACATAATTTTTAGAAAATTAAAGCCATGACTCACATGCAAATATAAAATGAATGCATGTCAAAGATTTAATTTACTCATTTATTAATGAGGGAATTGGGAAGATGTTAAGACTCATTCAAAGAGCAGTTGAGGACTTAGATTCTTACAGGCAATTTAATAAAAGAATGTTAGGATATGATTGCTGGATACCCAAAAAACTGGTTAATATCCTACTGGGCAATAACCATGACCTTTGGGATTATTTGTTCCACATAACAGACATTATTTGCATCTTTACCGGACAAAAATCTGTAAGTTTCATAGTAACATCACTAAGTCTAGGACCTTTAATCAGTAAATAGTAAATTAAACAGTGACATCCCCTAGATATCGCTGGGTGGGTCTTCAACAAAAATGATCCTGACAAGACTTACCATCTACTTTTTTTCCCTTTTTCCAGTGTTGGATACTTTTCCTTAACAAAGCATTTAATTTTAAACAATCAATTGTATATTTTTAGTAATATAGACATTATATAAATATGTGTATAACTATGTGGGAAAGTACTTAGAGGAAGCCTTGAGATGGGGCAGCATAGACTGTAGGCCCCCTTGGATTTACTACTACTATCTATGAAATCCTTACTGTGTGCCAGGTATCACATTAGGTGTTTTATTAGAACCATGTCTAATTCTCAGATAATGACCCTAAAAAATAACTCTTTGATAATATTAAATAACTTACTTGAGGTTACACAGTTAGTGAATACGAGTCATAGTCTAAACCCTCAGTTATTGGGCTCCAATAAAGCTTGTGCTTTAGGGAGGTTACTCTATACTCTGCCACTTCTCACCGTATCATTATGGGTGTCAGGATCTTGAAATTTTACACATTTAATTTTAAGCACAAATATGGACTCTCAATCCTTTCCTCAGTATGAAACCTAGAACTGATATTTAATGGAGATTTACTGATTGCTAGCCAGTGTGCAAGTGCTTTGCCCTGGTTGTCTAATTATCCCAACAGCTCCATGAGGGTAATTAAAAAGTATCCTTACTTTACAGTTCAAGGCAAAACACAATGATATTTAATTAACTCACCATTTGCTCTAGTTTTAAAATCTCCAGTTGTCTTATGGCATAATGTAGCTGTAAAATAGAGCCTCTTTCCCTCTCAGAGTGTATAATCCAGGAGATACTGTGTAAATGTAAGAAAATATTTGGCTTCCCTGGTGGCACAGTTGTTGAGAGGTCCGCCTGCCGATGCAGGGGACACAGGTTCGTGCCCCGGTCCGGGAGGATCCCACATGCCGCGGAGTGGCTGGGCCCGTGAGCCATGGCCACTGAGCCTGCGCGTCCAGGGCCTGTGCTCCGCAATGGGAGAGGCCACAACAGTGAGAGGCCTGCGTACCGCAAAAACAAAAACAAAGTACTGACATTTGTAAAACTGTAAATACTGAACAGAAACATAAACAGAGATATAAATCATGTGCCATTAGTAGCTTCCCTAAAGCTCTGTGAACATTTCATAGAGAAAAATATGTCAGTGGTACCTTCTACCTTTTGGAAAATCATGAGCTTGCTCTATTATGGTGGTACAGAGACTAGTTCAATAATTTGGACTTTCTTACTCCTGGTCCTCAATTCAGAAAGTAGAGTTATATACCCTGACATTCTTTCTTTATATTTCTTTATTTCAAAAAAATCTCAAGGCAGGAGATTTCTTGGCAGGACACAAGGCTTGAGAAGCACAAATTTGTCATATCCATATTTTATTTTTTACTTTTATTGTAGCTAATAATCCCAAATGGCTTTCATGGGGTTAACTTATTACGATTCCCTTCTTATCCCTCGTCAGAAGAGAATGTTGGAACTGATGGGTAGAGATATGTGGACACCTATGGTATTTTGGGAAGCTGAGCACATCTGATTTTAAATCTATGGGTTTTAAACGAATTCACGTGTTAAATAGTTTGACCTTTCTAACCCCTTAACTGCAATTTACATATTTATTGGCATGAAAATTTTGCTGGATGGATACATTGAGAATCTCAAAATCAGGAGAGATCTTTCAAGATCATCATGTCCAAATTCTCTTTCAATGAAGATATCTGTTTCACAACATCCTTGCCGTATAAGTGTCTAATAATAGGGAATTGTCTATACCTCCTTGGGCTCTCAGTGATTCATCGTGTATTAGATTTCTAGGGCTGCCATAACAAATTAACACAAACTAGGTGGCTTAAAACAATAGAAATTTATTCTCTCACAGTTCTGGAGGTTACAAGTCTGAAATCAAGGTATCGGCAAAGCCATGTTCCCTCCAAAACCTTTAGGGGAGGATCCTTCCTTGTTTCTTCCCACTTCTAGTAGCTCCAGATGTTTCTTATTGTGGCAGCATAACTCCAGTCTCTGCCTGTCTGTATCAGTCTCTTCACATGGCTGTCTTCCCCTCTTATAAGGACACCAGTCATATTGGATTAAGGGCCCACCCTCATGACCTCAACTTAATTTTGCAAAGACCCTATTTCCAAATAGGCTTAGGACTTCAATGTATTTTTGGCAGGGGTGGGGGTAGGGTTGGGGGGAGGGTGTTATATTTCAATCCATAATCCATAGTGTATCTGAAAGAGCTAAATGAGTACCCTGGGTAGGTCCCATTACTTGTGCTTCTGTTCTTGGCTTCTTGGCTAAGAATCTTCCACATCTATTCAGTCCTGAAGCCTAGCCCATCATTCTTTCCTTGTGACCACCTACCTGCCTGACCTGGCTCTTCAGAAAGATTCCAGACCGTCACGGATCAGACTCACCCCTGAACCAGTCTTAACTCAGCCATTCCAGGAAGCTTGTTCTATTTTTGTATAGGTTAAATTGTTAAGAGTTCTTTTTTATATTTGGTCCTAATTCTTTTCTTTTTTCTGTAGTAGCACACAAAACAATATATCTATTTGAAAACATAATGCCATGTTTTACAATGAGAAGTCTGCAACCTGGAAGAGGGCCATCACCTGATGGTGCTGGCATCCTGATCTCAGACGTCCAGCCTCCAGAACTGTGAACTGTAAATTTCTGTTGTCTATTTTAAAAGGTCATAATTTTATATCACTGCAATTTACAAAGAGATTTTATATTATCACATTAAACCTCAAGAAGAATTTCTTAGAGATTAACAAAATGAGTTGTCCATGGTCACACAACCTTTGAGCTGCAAAACTTGGACTCCCCTGAAAGTCATCTGACTCCAGGGCTAGTTCGTTATATTGTGCCTTAATTATTGTAGTCCTCTTCCTTACGATGCTCTTTTAAATATTTGACCAAAAATTTACATCTCCTACTTTCAGGTAATCCCATTCTCACTTATATTCCCCAGACCAAGCTTTGTAAAAATTCTCCAGGAGACATATGAGAATGTTCTTGGCAGCACTATTCACAATAGCAAAAACCTGGGACAGCCTAACAGCGCCACTGACAGGAAAGTGGATGATCAACTTTGTATATTCATTCAATGGAATATTATTTAGCAGTAGAAATTATTGAACAAGAACAATAAGGATGGATATTACAAACGTAATATTAAGTGAAAAAGTTCTAAAAGAATATATTAAATATATCTTTTTTATAAAGTAAAAATCAATTAAAATTAAAAATATACTTTTAAGCTTACTTGCAGATGAGATCTAATTAATATAAAATGAAAAGAAGGGATGCATAAACACAGGGTACAGATGGTGGTTACTTTGAGTGTGACAGGGAAATGCAGTGATGGTGACCACATTCTGGTATCCAGTTACTGTTGCTGAGTAACAAACAACGCAAAAGTTAGTGTCACAAAACTACCATTTAATAATGTTCACAGATTCTATAGATCAGCAACTTGAATAAGAAACAATGGGGATATCTTGTGTTTGCTCCATGATGTCTGAGCCTCAACTGAGAAGATTGAAGGATGGGACTGACTTTCTTGGCAGTTGGGAGCTGGAATTATCTGGTGATGTCTAGCTGTTGATGCTGGCTAATGGCTGGACCACATATATGTGGTCACTGCACATGGATTCTCAGTGTGGAGCTTCTTCACAGCATGATGACTGGATCCCCAGAGCAAGCATCCTAAGGGAGAAAACAGAAGTGCGTGATAGTTTTATGATTTATGCTAGTTGCATAGTGTCACATTTGCCAGACTTTACTGGTCAAGGTCATTACAGTGGTCCTACCAGGTTCAAGAGGAAGGTATGGGGGCTATCTATGTGGCCATCTGCCAGAGATATATCCTTGTGGCCTCTGTCAGATGTGGAAGTAACTTATTGCTAAGGTTCTTATTTTCTTTTGGGGCAGTGATTCATGGGCTCGTGCTACATTATTAAAAGTAGGCAAGGAAACAATGAAACATAAAAATAAATCATTAAGAACCTTCATGGACTGGTGATGAGAATGTGTCTTAAAGTATTATGGTTATCATACTTTGGTGCACTGCAGTCCAGTAAAACAGATACAAACAAACCTGAAGGCTACTATTTATCTACCTCATTTGGATGGCCCAATTTTCTTAAGATTTTTCCCATCTGATGTGTCGTTAGAGCTTCTCACCATCTTGGTCATTCTCTTCTCAATGCTCTCCAGTTAGTCGGCATTTCTCTTAAAGTGTCACACCAGAGGGCAAACATGGCTTCTGTCTAATGCAGGATACAGTGGACTATTTGCTCTTATGTTCTGTATAGAAGACTTCTATTATTACTCAATTTTACATTAACTTTTTAGTAGCCATCTCACATCATTGGCTCATACTGATCCGTGGTCATTTGAAACCTTTGTTATTATGTTTTCATACCGTAACTACCATACCATATTTTTCTTACCGTTGAGTCCAGATTCCCTCCTCTTACATTTTAAAATTGTTTTCATGAATCTAAAAGGTCATTTACATTTCTCTTTGTTAAAATTTCAAACAGATGGATTTCAGTCCATTTTTCAGATCTTTGGGATAAAGTGGAATCTCCATTCTGTTATCTAGTATATTAACTTTCCTCATTAATTTTGTAATGTTCACAAATTTGATTAGCATGCTGATTATGTTTTGATCCAAGTTGATCAGGACATGGCAAAGAATAAGATCCTGGTGGATTTAGCCTGGCATGATTTGTTTTGAGTGAATCCAGGCTCTCTTTCTAAGGGGTCACAATTCATCTACATATTTCTCACTTCATGAGGAGGTAGATGTTATATTTGCCAGCCTGTGGTTTTCAGAATCTATTTGAGTTTGCCATTCATTCACTCGTTCATTCATTCATGTATTCTTTCATGTTACAGATGCTGTACTACGTGCTGACAATACAAAAGTAAATAAGATGTAGCCTTTCACTTCAAAGACCTCATACGTTTGTTTCTCCTGTTCCCCATTCCTTTGAAAATCAGGGATTTGCCTATCTTTGGTCCTCTGACACAGCTCCATCATTTCTTTAAAAGTGCTGACCATGGGATCAGATTTATGAACGTTATATTAAAACAAGGATAGGATAAGAGGGCAGGAAATTGCTACCTTACTCAGGCAAGTCTTTGTGGAGGAGGTAGAATTTCAGGAAGTCTTAAAACAGTTGATGAATTTTGTTTGCATATTGACTTAATTTTGTTAGATTGACATAATATAGAAATATAGTCGAACTCAGGACTAATTATTAACTTGTCCTGAACCAGATTGTAAATATGAACATTTTTTACTACTGTTGGAATAAATCTTAAGAGTGTGAGGACTAGCATGCATCTCACACTAAAACTAGTTTCCTTTTTTAAAAAATTACATTATTAAGTTTCCCACTTAGAGTTTTATTTTGGTATTCTGTATGTGCATATGCGGGCTAGGCTAAAAATCTTCTGGAAACAGTACCCCGGGCACCGAAGAAACAAAGTTTACAATTTAATGTAGAATCAGCTTTTTCTCTTCAAAGTAGTAACTTTTTACTGCCTGGTTGTACTCCATTATTGTGCTAATAAATCTATAGAGTTAAGAAATTGAGATTTTACTAGAAGTGAGCCAAGTATAACTTGCCCCCAAAACTATGTGCTAGAATTGTCACTTCATTACTAACATGGACTTCATCTTACCATTCAGTTATTCTTTTCAACGAAAAGTTTGACCATTATGCTGTGTTTATGTGTGTGCATTTTGCTGCCGTTTCCTTACTTGTCCATTCCTTTTCCTGTACCGAACAGTTTCTTTTTTCAGAGAGGAAGAGGGGAAAAACAATAAAGATTTTCTCAGTTCCCTTTTTTTAGTGCTATTCTTTCTCTTCTCAAAGACTCAAATTTTGGCCAAATTGAAGGTGGTGAGAAACATTGGATTTGAGATGGCTTTAGTGACAGAGTGGTTTTTTTTAGGGCTTCTTAAAAGCAATCAATATTGAGAGAAAGGCAACAGAAGTAACTTAAAGAAGGTGGAAATGGCAAGGCGGTAGAAATTGTTGTCACATATTCAAGGATATTTGTTCAATTATTATGTCAGTCAGTCCTGGGCTGACTCCTCTGCCCCCAGAGAAAGTCTACTCTTAATGTCATTTTTTCCCTGTTTTTTGGGGGAAAGAGGGTGAGGGGAAGTGGGCAGCAGAAGCAGGGCCAGGGAGGAATGTTGAAGAAAGATGGGGAAAGAATAGCAGTGTGGGTGGGATGCCTCGTATATCAGTAGGAACTTAAATGAGATTTCTTATGGGATTCCGAGTTTGAAGGCAACTGGGGGAATACATGTTTGGCCAATACCGTGTCATATTTTGGTGTTGGGCATACTTAGGCAGATTCAGAACTTCTGTGATCTTTTCTATTCTATGATAGAGAAGCAAGATGGACGATGACTTTGGACTGGCTGCTTCAGTTGACAAATGGGAAAGTAAGCAGAGGAAAACAGTGAATATTGGCAAATTATAATCTGTTGATTTATAAATGATTATTTATTAAAATTGGTTATGTACTTTCTTTCCAGATGCAGCATGAGCTTGTAAACCTGAAAGATGACCTTTGCCTTCCAGAAATCCTCTTCCAGAAGTTTTTACATACACTTCTTGTTAATATGTTGACTAAGGTAAAATTATGGTAGAAAAGTTTCTATTTTATAACCTACTCTTTATAAGAAATTCATCATCTATTGCCTATTAACAAATAACTATTTGTACTTAAATTTCCTTTCCTATGTTTGTCCCTACTTTATTTAGTCTTTAGCTTACCCCCAGAAGTCTCCCATTGCTGATTGAAGTTTTCAGAGGAGAAATAAGTATTATTTTATTTCCACTGAAAATTAATATAAAGGGGTACCTCTCTACAGTCAATCTTCTTTATTCCTTTTCTGAATAACAGATCCATCTGAAAATCTGTTGAAAGTATGAGCTTTCTCTTCATCAAAATATGCAAATCCAAATTTGTATACAGTTTTAGGGGGATCCAATTCCCTTAAAGGTACAGGTATCCCAGTTGAATATACTTTGTTTGGGATGTAGGACAGCAAGGGTAAGAATGAATTATACTGTTGAGGTCTAGGCATGGAGATAGATTTGATACAGGAAAAGTGGCAGGAAGGTGTTACACGTCTTTACACAGAATATTTCTTGCTGGTGTGGGACCGTCTTTAATTAAAATACTATGAGAACAGCTGGCCACCAGCTAGCACTGGCAACACAAGAATGTCGATAAATCCATCATAGAAGAAAACTGAAGGCACAGCTGTTTCAAATGGAGACTCTGAGTCTGTAGCCCTACAGACAAGAGCTTCAACTTTTCCATTCTGCTCACACTTGCTGTAGCATCTTTAATGTTGAAAATAAGCTGAGAACTTCCCCAGAATTTTTAAAAAATACCACCAAGGGCATTTAGCCTTTGTAAAACACTGGAAAAGTAGTTAATTCCAAACAACTCACCACATATCTTGTTGTGAGTTACCAAGAAAACAAAAACAAACAAACAAAAAATGAGCTCCAGGACTCATGATTCGGGTGTCTCCCTTAACTAGGAGATCACAATCCCACTGGCAGCAGGAAAAGGCTGGGTTCCAGGATGCAGTGCCCAAAGTGGAGGGCAGGGAGCGCTGGCGAGCATGTAATGGCAACTGCTCGGGAGTTGCAGTCGAGTCAGAACATGAAGCAGTGCATCCCAGGTGGGTCAGGAATGATCCCTGAACAAGTCAGAACACATGGTTTCTGGTTTTATTCCCCATATTTGGCAGCCCCCTTTTTTCTCCTCCCAGTTTCCTTAGCTTTAAAACGGAGGCTAATGTGAAACTGAAGTGCGAGAGTATAGATTAAAGTGTTTTGGAATCTGTAATTTTCTCTACTTTTACTTAATTGGAAAATGACGGTAAGTAAAATAAATTTCCTTAGTGCCTTTTCCAATGTAGGTAGCCTCTTTTGATGTTGGTAGAAGCCCTAAAGCAGGCAAAACATGGGAGATTATGTATACATCTTATTGCTGGTGGGGAAAAGAAAGGTTTGCAAATTAAATACATAGTGTAACTATAGCACATTTTCTTTCTTCTCTTCTCAAGATGTATCTGAGCTAAATGTTCTGTGATACTGATTAAAAAGAAAAAAAATGACAATTTATCTAAAAGGAAAAGGAAGAGAGCTACATTTTTGAATGCTCATTATGCCAGATACTTTACGTACTTTATCTCATCTAATCTCTAAAGCAGCGCAAGAAGAAATATGTTTCTTATTTACAGATGAGAAAGCTGCAGCACAGAGAAGTTAGGTGAATCTCCTACCACATGGCTGAGTATCAAAGCTAGGATTTAAATCCAAGCGTGTTCAACTCCAAAGCATGTGTTCTTCCTACACACCATACCGGATTCTACCCGAAGCATATTATTGAGAAACAAGGCTTAATTTGATTAAACGTAATAAATGTAATTGACCAATTCACTTATCTATTCAACAAGCCTGCCTTAAATATGTATTAACTATAGGACACTGTGATACGTACTAGAAATACAGAGATGAAATTGAGTGCTTGCTCACAACCAAAGCTTCTTGTATCCAACTATACTCGCTAAAAAAGAGAAATTCATTGAAGAATGTTGGAATCAACTTCCAAGTATGATTCAAATCTTTTTCACTAACAAGGAGCTTCTATGTCATAATGCCTCTCAACTTATTAACATAGGATCATCTAAAACTGAGAGTTGATACAAATATCTTGAGATAGTTACGTCCCCAGATCTCATGCGGCATCTGAAGGAGCGAATTCATACACCTCGATGGTGAAAAGAGAGGCATAATTGTCTGTCACGTGGACTGACAAAGCCTTCTCAAATGTCAGAGCTACCTAGGTTCTCAGGAAACTGGAGAGTCTTTGCTTATTAGGTTCAGGTTCAATAAGATGAGATGAAGATATCCCTGAACCGCTATGCTGTGAGATAATGTCTTCACATGATGTGGATAGCACTATATTTTTTAAAGTATTTATTTTGGTTGGTGCTGACTATGCTTATCGTCATTGCCTAGACATTTTGGACTTTGTTTCAGAAGGAATTCCAAGCATTACTTATAAGAAGCAAACTCTAATCTTTTAATGTCAAAATGTATCCCCAAAGAGCGAGGAATAAGGTAAAATGGCAAAACAAACACAATTCTTTTTACTTGAGGAATCTGCCAGCAGAGGGCAATATTAGTTTTCACACTTTCCTAATGCCTCTACTGATCCTAAACCATTAAGTATAAAATAGCTATTTAGTAGAAATCTTAGGCAAATAAGGCTAGTAACATACTAGTAGCAAAGATCAGGCAACTGTTAATTATCGAAATCTTAACATCTCTGATAAGAGTTAAGTTTATTTATCTTGCCATGAAAACTCTAGATATTTGCTGGTTATAATGTGGCTGGAGGGTTGCCATCTCTTTATGGTATTTCTCTAGTGTCTAGCATATAGAAGTTTCTCAATGACTATACATTGAATGACTTATGAATAGCTAATGCTGACCAAATATATCCATGTGTGGGTTAGGGTAGAGACTGAGGGTAGGGTGAAAACTTCCCACACTGCCTTCTCATTGAGAATGTAATCTGTTTTTTTTTTTTTTTTTTTTTTTTTGAGAATGTAATCATTTTTGTGCATGGTTTCTCTAAATGTTTCTGGTAGCACCTTGGAAAGTAGTTTCTGGCCATTTTGAAAATTTTAGGGTAACCTTAAATCAACTAGCTCTGCGTTAGTAGAAGACAAACACAGTTGCTGAATTTTCCATGGAAGCGTTCTGAGTTTTACTTTATTGGTAAAGATATTTGGCTAGATTGGATTTGTGAAGAGCAAGCTTTGGAAATTAAACTATTGTTGATCAATTTCTGGTTGAACTAAATGAGCAGCTTCATAAGAACTAAAGTCAGAAAGCGTGAAACTGACTTTTTTAGGATGAATTTAGTTGAGAGATATGATACAAATTGTAAGTCATATGTTTGCTGGATATGTTTGTATCTTATTTTGTCAATTTTGGTGTGCAGTTATTTTATTATTATTATTTTGTTCTTTATATAAGTTGATAGCAGCAGTGTTGGTAGTTTGAATTAGTTGGAGTAACACCATTTTTTTTCAACATCTCTTAAATATGGTTCTAATTTTATACTCAGTTTCGGCATATAGCTAAATATTTAGCATTAAAGAATGCTCTTTGGGGATGACTGAATGAGTTTTCATGCTTCTAATAACTCATTGTACATTTGTGTTTAGAAAATCAACCCTAAGCCGTAAACTACAAGCCCAGTGGGAAGAAACCCTTGTCTGTACAATCTTAATGTTCAGTTCCTTGGCCAGCCTGTAAGTCACAGCAAAAGAAATTTGTGGAGATGTTTTAAATGTAGTACAGAAAATCCTCTATCAAGATATCTGGGATTAGCTGCAGTGTGAGTGGAAGGATTTTGCTGAAATTTGTCCATCAAATCTCAGCAGAGTTCTCCCACTAGAGTCATTTATGGTAGAACTTGCTTTGCCTTTGCACAGGTTCTTTCCCAGGTTAACGCAGGTCAGGTTCCATAGATAGTAACATACCTGATCTATCATTAATAAGGCATTCGTTTAAGCAGTTTTTCCAGGGAAGGGTTTAGGTTTATGCTGATCTAGGCACACTCTTGTCTCACATTGACTAATGACTGTAAGGCAACAAGCTTGTATGGGGCTAGAGCTTGTCACCAAATATCGTCAGACTAAATGATACACATGCTAATGACTTTGGATTCATTAGCAAGCTGTTCTGATTGAAATAGCAGTTGCAATTTCTTATAGATAGGATTTTTTTTTTCTGAAGAAAAGATAATCATGAATGTCTTCCACCCTTAATGTTTCAGTAACTAACACTATAGCCTTGCTTAAGTGGCAGTGATTTGCCATATGGCAATGAGCAACGGAAGTATTTTTGCTTTAGGGTACATTTTTCAATGCTTATTTATGCTATATAATGCCTTTAGTCTGATTTCCAATAGGCCCAGTAGAATTTCTTTCAGATGTTCTGTCTTTTAAGTGCAAGGCAGTATTCTGCTTGATAAAATACACTCATGAATTACCATGAGTTATTTAATTCACTTCATTGTATGGACGACAAACGACTAATAAAAATTACTTGTATTTTTTGATGCTATCATATTCATGCCTCATTAAAAATGGTTTCGGGGCTACTTTTGCTATTTATTTATTTATTTTATTTTATAAATAACCTTTTATTTTACAACAGTTTTAGATTTATAGAAAAGTTGTGAAGGTAGAACAGAAAGTTTCCGTAAATCCCATATCCAGTTTCCCCTATTGTTAATATCTTTCATGGGTATGATACATTTGTTGCAACCAGTGAATCAATATTAACTAAATATTAATTAAACTCCACCATACTGTATTCATATTTGCTAGGTTTTTTAACCTAATGCTCCTTGTTTGTTCCAGGATCCCATCCAGGATACCAAATTGCACATTAGACTTCTCTAGTCTATAACAAGAAGTCTTGGGGGGATTCTTGGAAGGAAAATGACAGATGCTATTCTCATCACATCATATCAAGAATACATGCTGTCAACACGATTTATCATTGTTGATGTTAATTAACCTTGATCACCTGGTGGAGTTAATGTTGGCTAGATTTCTCCTCTGTAAAATTATTTTCCCCCTTTTACTTTATTTTTGAGGAGCAAGTTACCACATTTAAGGGGTGGGTATTTATCTTCCATCTCCTTGAGGCTGGCGTTTCTACATATATTATTTGGAATTCTTCTGCATGGGAGAAGAACCCCTTATTTATTTATTTATCCAATCATTTGTATCCTTCTAGACTGAAGGATATTTATTTTATACTTTGGGTTATAATTTAATATTACGTTTTGTTGTTCAAATTGTTCCAGCTTAGACACTGGGAGTTTTTTCAGTTGGCTTCTGTGTCCCTCTGACATATCCTATTTGTGTGTGTGTGTGTGTGTGTGTGTGTGTGTGTGTGTGTGTGTGTGTGTACCTTTTTTGTTTTGTCTTGCATTGCCTTCATTTATGGCCCAATAAGATGCTCTAAGCTCATCTTATATATTTCCTGTTCCAGCCTTAGAATCAGCCATTTCTCCAAGGAGCTCTGGTTCCTTTAACTGGAAATTGCCACTAGAAACCAAGATTTAGGCACTAAGTGTGTTCATTGCTATTGGTGTATCATTGCTTTTAGGTCTTATCAGCTGACAGAGCAAGGAAATGCATGTGTGTATATTAACACCTGTGTGAGATACATGTGTGTATATACACATCTCTATAAATATTTTTATATGTATCTATCTGTATCTGTATGAAGTCAAACTTTGATTCATTTTGATGTCTCCAACTTTAATCTGTCACCACAGTATAACTTTAGCCTTGTTTTTAATTAAAACTTTTCAAAAAAAATATTGATTTTAAACTAAGTATAGGCTGGAAATAAAAAGGAAAGAGAAGATTAATTCTTATGATATATTTCCTTATTTCTTCAGAGGAACCTGGAATTATTTATCATATTTTGATTAATATGATTTGAATAGGATTAAGGTATTAAAAAAAAGTATAGGCAGAAAACCTGGATCTGGGTAATTATTATTGAAGCCAACACCTTTACGCTTTCATGACTTTACAGAGAGAAAAAAATATTTGGAAGGCTGTGACCAGCTGTAGTACTTCTGAAAACAGAACAAGAAGAAAGAGGCTTAACTTATATTAGAAGAAATGTAAGGAGAAATATTCTGATAAAGGGAGTTACTGAATGTTGGAATGTAAGATAAGAAGTTAGAATTTCTTCCTCTGTTTGAAATTAGGACAGATTCTCAGCTGTCTAAAATAGTAGGTGTTTTCTGATTTTCATAGCTCTTTTCCTCCCTGAATTCTAGGACTCTTTACATCCATAATCAAAGCCTTAGCCTAGGAAAATCCCTATTTTGGAGACAGGGAAGGGAGGTCTGCAAGAAGAGAAGAAAGGATGTTTCATCTCTAAAAATATATCATAGTTAGAATAAAAGTGAAAACAGAAAATGGGTTATATCTACCATCTGAACTGTACTCTAATACCTTTTCATATTCTTTCAGTATCAGGTAAATCCATGTTAGAACATTGATCTTTCCCTTTCCATAAAAATAGATGTTTTATGGATGTTTCTAATAAACAGATGAGTAGCTAAATAAAATATTCCCAGCTTCATACTATTCCTTTTTTTTTTCTCCAAAGCTACATCCTGCTAAATTGTCCTCACTTCTACAACTCTTTGATTAGGTATCTAGAGTTAAGTAAAGATAGATTCACGTAAGCAAGATGAATTAAATAAATATTTTGGCCTTAAAATGAATAACTTTCTCTGCAGAATACTTATTTTTCCTAGAAATGTCAGGTTCAGGCTAATAATGAAATTATTTTGCATGGTGGTAATGGAGTGTATTGGAAAGAGTCCTAAAAGATCAGGGTTTAACTCCTATCTGTACCATGTACAACCAATGTGATCTTGGGCAAATTGCTTGCCATTCTTAGTTTAGTTTGATCATCTCTGAAATGGTTATAGAAATATTTATCTTAATGCTGAAGGGGGTGTGGAGAAAAGGGAACCCTCTTGCACTGTTGGTGGGAATGTAAATTGATACAGCCACTAGGGAGAACAGTATGGAGGTTCCTTAAAAAACTAAAAATAGAATTACCATACGACCCAGCAATCTCACTGCTGGGCATATACCCTGAGAAAACCATAATTCAAAAAGAGTCATGTACCAAAATGTTCATAGCAGCTCTATTTGCAATAGCCAGGACATGGAAGCAACCTAAGTGTCCATCATCGGATGAATGGATAAAGAAGATGTGGCACATATATACAATGGAATATTACTCAGCCATAAAAAGAAATGAAATTGAGATATTTGTAGTGAGGTGGATGGACCGAGAGTCTGTCATACAGAGTGAAGTAAGTCAGAAAGAGACAAACAAATACCGTATGCTAACACATATATATGGAATCTAAGGGGAAAAAAAAGGTCATGAAGAACCTAGGGGTAAGATGGGAATGAAGACACAGACCTACTAGAGAATGGACTTGAGGATATGGGGAGGGGGAAGGGTAAGCTGTGACAAAGTGAGAGAGTGGCATGGACATATATACACTACCAAATGTAAAATAGATAGCTAGTGGGAAGCAGCCGCATAGCACAGGGAGATCAGCTTGGTGCTTTGTGACCGCCTAGAGGGGTGGGATAGGGAGGGTGGGAGGGAGGGAGACGCAAGAGGGAAGAGATATGGGGACATATGTATATGCATAACTGATTCACTTTGTTTTAAAGCAGAAACTAACACACCATTGTAAAGTAATTATACTCCAATAGAGATGTTAAAAAACAAAATAAAGAAATATTTATCTTACAAGATTATTGTGAATATTGAAGGTATTCATTTTACCTATGTGCCAGGAACATGGTTAAATTACCCCTTAAATGGCAGTGGTTATTATTACTGCTGTCATTATTATTAATCATTATGAATTTAGCAATTCATTAAAGAAACATTATTGAATTTCTACTGCATGTTGGGCACAATGTGTTTATAAAATTGACTCAAATACAGCCCTTATTCTCAAGGAATTCATGGCATCATGGGAAAAATATAAAATTAGTTTGAATTGATAAATCATGAGGGAGAAAGCTCAAAAGTAGGCTTAGGGGTAGGAAAAGCTCCTTCAAAGACAAAGACTGCTTCATGGATAGTAGACAAAGCAAAAGAAATCAAGACTGTAGTATCTTTTTTTTTCTCTGAAAAGGCCAATATGGTATGTTTATTATATTATTAATAAAACTTTGAAATATACTATAAAGTAATTATATACTTCAAAGTTCGGTTATTAAAATTTTTCAATTTTACTGTAAAATAATAGGGAAAATGTGGACTGAAGGCAAAAGGAAGAGAATAAAAGTGAAGAGAAGGATGAGCTGTGAGAACCAGGTCAGATGACCTAACCTCTTTGTGTGAATTTCATCTTCAATTTCCTCTTCTGTGAAATGGGGATCATTATGTTAGCTACCTCACAGTTTTGGAATGAGAATTGAAGATGATTAACTGTGTTCATACATAAAAAATAGTTAAAATAGTGCCTGGTAAGTCCTCAATAAATATTAGCTAGTACATTTGGTGAGATAGAAAAAAGTGATAATTACAGGTCCAAAATATACTTCCAACCTTACTTCAAAATTTTGTAAGACCTTGGACAAGTCACTGTCTGGGACTCAGTTTTCTCTCTGTAAACTGAAGGCCCTGGAGTAGAAAAATGATCTCTAAAATCTTTTCCAGCATTTGAATTGGGATAAAGGAGCGGAAAAGACTGGGTGTGTGAATATTGCCCTGACTTTACGGGGACAGCATCCACCTGTGAAAGAGGATGGAGGTTTGAGAAGACATCTGGAGAGAGGTCATTGAGGCTAAATGTTAATTTCTTCCATTCTTTTCAGAAGGGGAAGCTGAGGCATTCTTTGTTCAAGCCTCTCTTCTCCATTAAGCATTCACTTAAGCTTTCAAAACTTCCCCCCAAGTAGTCTGAGGATAGCTTGTAGGTCTCTTGGTCTTTATTTTAGGAGGGGGTGGGTAGTTGTGGTCCTTATGAAGAGCTCACAATTGAAATGCAAACCAGAATCATGAGTCCTAGAGAGCTAGGGCAGCGGCTGAGCCAAAAGTGGGGCTCCCTTTGGATGACACGTGTTCTTTCTTCCTCAGGCAGCGTACTTCCCATTCCATTACAGGCAACAGGAGTTTTGCCTATATAAGGAATAGAAGACTTGGCCCCCGTGCTTTTCCCTCTTCTGGCTGTCTCCTTGGCTGACCACAGGCTTTGTGGCTCCATTAAAAAAGTTAGAGTGTTCCATTCTCCAAAGCACACCATGACAGAGTTATTCTGTTCTTTCTTCTCTCGACATTCGTACCAAAGGAGAATAAGAATGTAAACATCTGTTTTATATAAGCCAATTCCTGACTTATAACTTGATTAGTATAAGAGAATATTTGATGTGATTAATTTTCCAGTTACAACATGATGGCTTTCTGTCCTTTTATTGCCTTCTTAAGAGAGACAAGAAAAAATAATCAAACTTTTATTATTTTTTTAAGTTTCATAGCGGTGCCAAGTACAACCATTATGGTCGGTGTAGAAGTACTCTACTTTTAATTTAGTTGTAATAGCATGTTACTTACCCTGTAGAAATGTGCTAAGTAAACATAAAATAATCCTGGGCCTCATTACATAGAGAACTAGACATTTTAGGAAAGATCATTGAGGATAATGTCAAACCATCTAGTGATTTGCAGGAGGCATTTTACAATAAGGCAGTGTATGGACACACCACTTTACAGCAATCGTCTTGAGAACTCACTCTTTTAAGGCAATGTTTTTCTGAGCTAGGCTTTATCAGGCCTAGTGTGATAAATGCTTCCAATTAGGTGATTTCTTGAAATACTTAACCAGTGAGAAGTGTCTGATCTTCTGGAGGGCAGGTCAAAGAATTTCAAGGAAGAAAACTGAATTGAAGAGAAGATTTTAGTGTTGACGTTGCTGTAAATGTGCTAGACTACTTTTTAAAACACATCACCTTTTCATATTCTCCCCCTAAAATATAACAAAGATGAGAATCTATGTAACGAGACTTTTGAGAGCTAATTTGGTGATTGTTAGCATGAAACTGGAGATGTTCTGTAAACTACTACATGTCACTGCAAAGCCTGCATTGTGTATTAATTTCCAAGAGGAGCTACTCCCTTCTCTACTCCTATTCCCTACCTCCTAGGATCTTCTAGGACATCCTGGAGGTTACCTAGGATAGTGTCTAGGGTAGACCAAGGAAGGATAGGTATCCGCTACCATTAAACTTACTGTTTCCTCTCATCCTTGTCTCTGTCCATGGAGAATTTAAAGGGTGTTTCTGACTTGTGCTTGTTTGGAATTACCTATGCAGATCTTTTATAAAAAGCAATAGAAAATTACCACATGCTTTTTTTTTTTTAATTAATTAATTTATTTTTGGCTCTGTTGGGTCTTCGTTGCTGCACGCAGACTTTCTCTAGTTGTGGCGAGCGGGGGCTACTCTTCATTTGCAGTGCACGGGCTTCTCATTGTGGTGGCTTCTCTTGTTGAGGAGCACGGGCTCTAGGCGCGCGGGCTCAGTAGTTGTGGCTGGCAGGCTCAGTAGTTGTGGCTCGCAGCCTCTAGAGCGCAGGCTCAGTAGTTGTGGTGCACGGGCTTCATTGCTCCGCGGCCTGTGGGATCTTCCCGGACCAGGGCTTGAACCCTTGTCCCTTGCATTGGCAGGCGGATTCTTAACCACTGTGCCACCAGGGAAGTCCCTACCACATACTTTTGATAATTTTTTTTGAAAAGTAAAACTGTCTTTATTTGCAAACAACATAATCATATATATAGGAAGTCCTAAGAATCTGCCTGAAAAACCACATCTTATTAAACTAATAACAAATTCAACAAGATCGTAGTATTCAAAGTCAATATATTAAAAAGCAATGGCATTTAAAAAAGTTTATTTTATATTGGAGTATAGTTGATTTACAATGTTGTGTTAGTTTCAGGTATACAGCAAAGTGGTTCAGTTATACATATGCATATATCTATTCTTTTTCAGATTCTTTTCCCATTTAGTTATTATAGAATATTGAGTAGAGCTCCCTGCGCTATACAGTAGGTCCTTGTTGATTATCTATTTTATATATAGTAGTGTGTTTATGTTAATCCCAGACTCCTAACGTATTAACAGTTTCTCCTTGTCTTATCCATTGCTATTATTTCAGTTTGTAACTTGGAGCCTGGGGGCAGCAGTGCAAAGCAGTGAAGAGCATGGGCTTGGGAATCAGCTTGCCTGGGTCCAGATCCTGCTGCTCGCTAGTAATGACCTTAGGCAAACTGCATAAACGTGCCAAGTCTCAGTTTTGCTAGATGAAGGATGTTGTTAATATTATGACTGCAGCCTACTCCTATTTTTGTCTTTTTCCCCAACTTACTTCCCTTATTCCACTCATTGATTTTGCTGAAGTATTCATCTTCTTGCTCTTCAGCTTACATTCCTTCAGTGTCTTTTCTTGTCTTCAGGATATAATCAAGCTCCAACCAACTTCACGCAGGTGCAACCCGACAGCCTCTTGAGCATCTTGTCTCAGGTGTCTCGTGTGCCTCTCTTGTCTCTGTCCTGGGCTTTTCTATTGACGCCTTGGGGCAGGATGCCAAGGAAACCAGATCAGCGCCCATATAAGTGGGACCCAAAAGTTTGGGGTGTTTTTAGCCTTTTGGGGTAAGCCTTTGACCAATGAGGATGCTTGCCGATAGTAGGTACTTTGCCCTTTTACCTCATTCACTGCTCTTTCGCCTTCACAGCCTTGAGGCACCTAACATAAGGGTTTTCAGTCAGTTCCACAGGACCCAGTAACTAGTAGCTCACAGCAGAGGCCAACTTGATAATGCACTTTTATACTGCCTCCCCCTTCTCTGCTGCTTCATTCCCCTTATCCGTCACGCCTGCACCCTGGAATCACACCCCAGCCCTTCATTTCTGGCTCTGCTTTCTGGGGAACTTCAGCTAAGACCATCAGAGAATGTTACAGCTGGAACAAATTTTAGAAATTGTTTAGTATGACCTGCTGTGAGTGACAGAACTGAAACAATTAGTGGCTGAGGAGACTAGATTCATAAACTAGTGTTCCTTCCAACATCATAGAGACTGTTTTTAATAACACAAGCAGGAAAAAGGCTGGGATATATTGTTATTTCTGGGCAGTACTTTGACTTAAGCATCAACGTCTTTTTTGCCCAACCCTTCCTACCCCTGTCCTGGGCCATGCCCTCTTCCTAACCCAATTACTTTCTCCCATTTTACGTTCTTGGTGTTCTCAGCTGACTGCCTGCCAAAATCTACTTTCAGGGACTCATTTATTTTAAAGTGTAAATAAGATTTCTGTCCACAGGGCTACTCTGTCCCCAGAGATCTGCATTTCAACAAAGATCAAATTTTATTGAAAAGGAGTGGGAGAGCCCATGTATGTCTCTCACGTGTTCCAAATCATACAGTTATCAATTATATGAGACTGAAGTGGAGAGATGCACTGGGATTACGGAAGTTAATGTGTATTTCTACATATATACATATGTAAGTAGAAACGCCTTTTGAGACATTAAATATTCCTTTTCTTTGTCACCCGTCTTTCCCTGTCATGGTACCTTCCGGACCTTAAACATTAAGTTCTTAAGTGTTACCACCCACTTAGATATCAGGATGTTAGTGAAGCTACAAAAGATCTTCTATAAATAAACAAAAAGCCTCCCTAGTTATCTGTCCCTTCCAAAGCATTGTGTCCTCAATGCATATACACATAGCTTCAAACTTTCAATGCTGTAACTTCAAATAAATATGATGGTAATAATAATACCAAACTTTACTGAGTATTTATTGTGCCAAGTGCATTGTAAGCATGTTTTTCATTTTACTCTCAGGCAAAAAAGGACAATGATTCCACAGAGATGGGAAACAAATGAAGCAAGTCCTATAACTGTCCCAGTTTACCATCTTCAGAGAGATTTTGCAGGCCATGGTGTGTGGAGGTGGAACCAAGGTTGAGGGGGTCCGCCTTGTATATTCAGCTGAGTACTGACCAGCATGTGCTTGTGAGGAAAGAGCCACTTGAAGGAATAAAGGTGACAGTGCCCACACTCACACAGGGATGGGGATAGGTCTGTCCCCACCTGCCGGATTGGAAAACCTCATGATTCAAAGAGCATTGGGCAGAGTACTCAGAAGGGTTTTTTTCCCAGCAATGGGGAATTCGTTCTAGACTGAATACTGTTTTGGTCTGACCTAATAAATTTTAAAAGTGAGTCTCAAAAGGATCAAACTCTTTCCAAATAACTTTACTCTGTCCCAGAACAGAGCTCAAGGATATTTATAAAAATACAAAAATATCTAGTATAAATTCATAATGTAAAGGCAAAATTCATAATGTCTGACATCCAATCAAAGAATATGAAGCCTGAAAGGAAGCAAGAAAATATAACCTTTAATAAGGAGAAACACTGATTAATTGAAGCTGTAATAGAACTGGTACAGATGTCAGAATTACCAGTCAAGGACATAAAAAGTTATTATAACTGTCTTCTAGATATTCATGCACTTAAAATGAGACATGGGAGATATTAAAAAAAAAAAAAGAGATCCAAATAGAAATTCTAGAGATAAAAACTGCAATGTCTGAGATGTAAAGTACACTGGATGGGACAATTGGCAGAATAAACAGTGGAGAAGAAAAGGTTAGTGAACTTGAAGAAATAACTATGAAAACTATCAAAAAATGAAACACAATGAGAAAAGAAAATACTAATTTAAAAAACTGAGCAGAGCATCAGTTTACTGTGCAACAATTTGAAGTGGCCTCATATGTGTGAATTGGGGTCTGCAAAGGAAAGGAGGTAAATATAGTTGAAGAAATAATGGCCAAAAATGTACAAATTTGATGAAAACCATACAATTACAGATGCAAGAATCTTGACAATCTGCAAGCACAAGAAATATGAGGGGAACCACATCAAGGCACACCATAATCAAATGGTTCAAAATCAGTGATAATGAGAAAACTATTAAAAGCATCAAGAGACAAAAAGATGTGGTTCATATAAAAGGACAAAAATAAATATGAGAGACATTTCTCAACTGGAAGCAATGCAAGCAAGAAGACAGTGGAGTGACATCTTTAAGGTACTGAAAGGAAAATGAAAACCTGCCAACCTAGAATCCTCTATCCAACAAAACAAACAAACAGACAAACAACCCCAAAGCCCAAACAAAACAAAACCCAAAAACTTTCAGAAACAAAGGTGAAATAAAGAATTTTTTGGACACAAAAGTGAAAGAACTCATCACCAGCAGAACTGCACTACAGGAAGTATTAAAGCAAATCCTTCAGAGAGAAGGAAAATGACATCAGATGAAAACCTGGGTTTACACAAAGAGATGAACAGCATCAGAAATGGTAACTACCTGGGTAAATATATTAATTTTAGAATTAATTAAATCTTTTAAAAAGATAATTGACTACTTTAAAAATTACATTAATATAGTGTGGGGTTTAAAATACAGTAATGTAAAATAAAATGGATGACTAACCAAAAAGGTTGGGAGGAAAGTAATGGAACTATATTATTCTGAGGTTAAGTGGTATAATATTACTTGAAGGAAGACTGTGATAAAGATATACACTATAAACACTATAGCAACCACTAAAATAAAATAAGAGTTATAGCTAATAAGCTAGCAATAAATATAAAATGGAATCATAAAAAATATTCAGTACGCCTAAAAGAAGTCAGAAAAACAGGAAAAAAGAAACAAAGAAGAGATGGGACATAAAGAAAACAAATAGCTAGATGGTATATTTCAACCCAACCATATCTATAATCACATTGAATGTAAATAGTCTAATAGCCCAATAAAAGGCTGAGATTGTTCGCATGAAAAAAGCAAGACCTAATTGTAAGGTGACTACAAGAAGCACACTTTAATATAAACACACAAATAGTTTAAAAGTGACGGGATGGAAAATGATATATCATGCTAACGCTAATCAAAAGGAAGCTGGAGTGCTATATTAATATCAGACAAAGCATATTCCACAGCAAATAATATTACCAGGGATAATGAATGTAACTTCATAATGATAAAAATGTCAGTCAAGAGGACATAATAATCCTAAGTGTTTATGCCTCTAATTACAGGCTTCAAAATGCATGAAGCAAAACCTCATAGAACTACAAGAAGAAATAGACAAATCCACAATTATAGTCATAGATTTCAATTCCACTCACAGTAACTGATAGAACAAGAAGGCAGAAATCAGTAAGGATACAGAATGTTCTAGCAACACTATGAAACTTGACCTCATTGACATTTATGGAGCATTCCACCAAATAACATTCTTTTCAAGTATGCCGGGAACAATTACCAAGATAGATCATTGAATCCTTATTAGGTAGGTACTGTCATTATTTCCATTTACAGCTGAATCAACGAGGGCATAAAGAAATAGGTAACTTGCTGAAGATACACAGTTATTAAGTGTCACAGCTGGGTGCTGAATGCAGATTATCTGACCCAGAAGCCTTAATCACCAGGCTCTACCACCTCCCTTGAACACCTGGAACAGCTCAGGTCTCAGTGAAATCTCCAGGATTTAGAATGCAATCCCTCTTAGATAAACAAAGGAGTAGGTTACTCAAATAGCATTTTCTAAATACTATTTAGAAAGGAAGAACGTTCCCCCTTTCCTCTCATATTCCCACTCATTCCAAATGGCCAGGCTGCTTCCTTTAAATGACGTGACTTATAGGTATCATAAACTCAGGGTCCAGAGTCCCTGGGTCTGAAAGAGAAGACAGTTGCAGACTATAAGAGGCTCAGGGGAGCTGGCTTTTCCTCAGGCGACCTCCGTGTTGGATGGGTGGTCTAACACACATTCCAACTCAGATCGAGATGCCTGCTGGCCCCTCTTTAAATGCCAGGATCCAGACCACAGCTCCTTTTGCAGGATGTGAATATGTTTTTATTAAAAAGAGGCAAGGAATCCTTAGCTTATGGTTGACTTTCTTTGTCCCCCTTCTTATCTCTGTTATTAGTACCAAAATGTGTATAATAATTACAACACGGAAAAACTTTGTAATGTTTTACAGGGCGAGGTTTCCTTACTTATCAGCGAGAAAACGCCATAGAAGGGAACACCTTTTCAATGGATCTTTGGCTGAGACTTGGCACATGGGTGTTCTATGGAAGGAAGTGTGAAATGAGGATATTATTCTGCCTCATTATGCTGAGGGGAGGGTTCATATTGCTCAGCAAACATGAATCTTGATAGTGAAATTTTAAAAAATTAACTTTTCTCTTCAGTATGATCTCTCTCCCCCTCCCCCCCGCACCCCCTTCCTTTCCCTCTCTCCCTCTTCATCCTTTGCACTGAGCTGCCACCCTGTATTCCACATCCAGCTGCTTTCCCTTCTACCATCTTTCCTAACTACAATCAGTGACTACCCAGTTCCAGCTGTCTTTCTCTCATTTCCCTCAACAGCCCTTTTCCCCTTCCTCCCGTTTCTGGCCCATCCAGCTCTGTCCTCCCTCCCTTCCCCAAAGCTCTACAGTCCCTGAGGAGATCAAAGAGTGAGAATGTGGCTTCGGCCCAGCCGGGAGAACTTTCCAGCTCCCCCTCCCGGCTGGGCTGAGTTGCGGGCTGAGAGCGGGAGGCTGGGAGGTCTTGGCTTCTTGGTGGGGGAGGGGAATTATGATAGAGGTGTCTGAAGCCGCGTTGTGCATCGTAGAAAAATACAATTCCCTTAGTGCTGGTTAGCGTGGTGTCCCTCGGTTCGGGTTCTTGCCACACATTCTTGAAAGCCATTGTTTACCTTGGGGTTTGGGAAGTGAGAAACAACGAGGGCGGGTGCGGAGGGGATACTGGGAGCGCTTCCCAGGTACTGAATTGACCCGAGAATCAGTGGAGAGAAGTCGTCCTCCAGGAGGTGGGGGCGCCCAAGAGCAAAGGAGGGGGGGGCGTCCACCGGCCAATCAGGAGGCGAGGCCGAGCCCGGCTTCCCTTCCCCTCCCAGCTCCCGGGCTGGAGGCGCGCAGTGGAAAGTTGGGAGCCGCGACGGCTGGCCCGGCGGAGAGCGGCGCGGCGGCGGCGACGGCGGCGGCGGCGGCGGCGGCAAGGGCAGCGGACTCTGTGCGGCGCCGCTGGCTCGGAACGGCCCCCGGGGCATGGGCCGGGCGCGCCGCCCGCACTCAGCCACACGCCGCCCGGGCCGCGGGCACTCGGCTGTCCCGGAGGAGGCTGCGTCTGGACAAAAGCTGCCGCATCTCTGCCCGCCCGGCCCCTGCAGGGTTTCGGGTTTGGTGCTTGTCCCCATCTGATTCTCAGCGCCCAGTTTTTTGCCAGTTCAAAGAGGTTTCGGGAGTCGAATGAATTGCCCCGAGAAGAAACCCGCTGCCTGTTGTTGAGGAGGACTCAGCACAGTGCTTAGGCGCTCAGGAAAAAAAAAAAAAAAGGAAAGAAAGACAAAATGATTTCCTGGGACATTGTCCGCACAGTATTCCTGTTCACTCTTCTTTATACTTCCCAGGCTCAGGAAGCAAGACCCCAGTCAGAGATCAGGGCTGAGGAGATTCCCGAGGGGGCCTCCACGTTGGCTTTTGTGTTTGATGTGACGGGTTCCATGTATGATGATTTAGTTCAGGTTATCGAGGGGGCTTCCAAAATTTTGGAGACGTCTTTGAAAAGACCTAAGAGACCTCTTTTCAACTTTGCTTTGGTGCCTTTCCATGATCCAGGTAAGGGAAATATTTATTCTTTGTTATTCCTTATGATTACATTGTTTCTTATGCTGTGAAATTTTGTGTGAGTTTCAGAACAATTTTTAAAAAATGTGTAGCGAATACAGTTGTAACAAAGAATTGCTCGCCTGTATCTGGGTTTGCTTTCTGATACCTAAAGTCTCAGCCATGGAGGTGGCTTGTTTAGGGTGATTGTACGGTGGTACCCAAACCTGGAAATGTGGAATTATGAAAATCAGAACCAAAGCAACGACATCAAAAGCAGTTAATTAACTTAAAAATTAAAAATTTTAGAACTCAAGTGTTTAATTAAGGCAGATTGGGACATGGGTATTCAGCAGCAATACTTTAAGAGCTAACATCCAGCTTGAGAGCGTACTCAAGGTAACTCAAGTAGGGGGGAGAAAAACCTGTAGTGTGAGACACAAGGAAGCTTGTTAAGCAATGATTACTAATGAACTGAAGAGATGAAAATAAGAAGAAGCCATTTATTTCTTAATTGAATCTATTCAAATTCTTTGCACCAGATCATCCTTAGTTAGGTTCACAGATGGTAATAAATGTTATGTCCATGTCTCATCCAGTAGAAATGCTTGAAATTTGGTATGGCAGTGCTCTTTAAAGGTAGTTGAAGCACAATCACTTTATTTTTTGCCCTAAAGCCATGGGTTTCAGCTGCTGCACTGGAATTTGATCCTCTTTACTTTTTTGTTTCTCTTTAAAGTGGCACCTTTCTATGAGGCTCATAGGAGCCTTCATTGTCATTGCTGAGGGTAGCACTGCCGGGGGAGCCCTGGGGTTGGCTGTCTATAACATCCACCTGAGTTTCATTAGCACAAGTGGCTGCCCAGTTGAAGAAATAAAGCAGTGGTTTCTTAAAAGTCCTCCCCCACTGTTCTCCCACATTTCTATTGAAATCTGTCTCTTCACTGGAAGACCTTGACACAACCTCTTCACAATGAGAGTTTGATACTGAGAATCTCAGATTCTTTCCTCGTGCATTTGACAAGCATATATGAGTTCAAGTCATTGCTGGGTATTAAATGTGGCAGGTTTCAGCTATTAAAAAAATTGGCAGGGGGAGGAATTTAGAGGGAAATAGAACTGTGGGATTTTTGTTTGTTGTTGTTCTTTAAGTGATGAAAACCATAACCTATCCTACTCTTCCGGGATATACATTTATCTTAGTAATTTCTACGTTGATCAAACGTGATATGTTCTTTATATTTGAATGAAGAATTGAACGATCATTTACTGTGTTAGCTGCCTCCGTGAGATACCTCATGTGTTATAATGTTTTAATTTATTAAATGTCAAGATGCCAATTGTGATGTGGTCCAAGACTTTTGCTATTTTGGAATAGGCTAAATATGTTTCTTCTATAGGGATGAATCTGAAATAGGCTAAAAAAAAGTAAAAAATCTTTTCTCTAACACCACAATTTGCTTTCCTCCAAAAAACTGTTATGAAATGATGTTGCTGTAAGCAGAACACAAAAATTGCCTCTAGTCATAAATGGAAACTAGATCACCATCATATTTTGATACGATATGAAAAATTATTGTAATAAATTGTATTGTAGTGTGCCGCCTTCCAGTTGTTACCAAATGGGGAAGTTTGTTGTAGTTGACTTTCCTATACTTTGGCAATCATGATTCAAAGTAGGGAAAGGTGGTATGCTAATAACAAATGGCTAAGAAATTGTAGCTATTTTGAGTTAAATAATATGAGAAAATGATTAACTTAAATTGGTTCCATAAAATTAATTGTATGTATAATTCAGCAAAAATGATTAATTCTAGTTCCACTGTGATTCAAAGTAGAGAGGCTAAGACCAAAGTGTTTTTGAAGATAAAGAGGGAAATAAAACATACTAATAACCTTTAATTAAGTTTACTAACTCACTGTAGTGGATTGTAATATTATCTTTGTGTGTCATTTTCTGTTTGTGTGTGTGTACAGTCATCAAGAGTTTCTGATTCCCTTGTACTTCTGGTTGGTTATCAGCTTGTGCTCACCAGTGGACAGAAAGGGCCTTGAATGGAGTTTTGCTGGCTTACTGAGTGACATTAGAGAAGTCTATCTACCTTTTTGTATCTGTTATCTCAACTATAAAATGGCAGAATTGAATCTGAACATCGCTAAGGTCATGTCCAACTGTAACGTTTTACGACTGTTTTACATGTGCTGGTTTTTCACAGTCCCTGACACAACTGACAGGCAAAGAAAAGATGTGTGTAATTTAATGTAATTATATGAATCACCTCGACTACTTATAGCTTTTCAAAATCCTTTGACATCTGCTTTTGCATTTAGCTAGATGAAATAATGGGTAAGATCTGGGCTGTAGTCTCAGGCATTTGACAAAGACCTTCAAGCCTTTACAGATGATTGTTTGGACCTCTGCGTTATGGTTTGGAGCAAGGTGTGTGTTTTCAGGTGGGGGTAAAAATGAAAATACATGGAAAATACAGACATACAAGAGCAATAAGTCTAACAAGTTGACAAGGAGGTGATAAAATCATTCAGAAAATGTGTATGTAGGAAGCTATTGTTAGAGGGGCAGCAACATAACCCATGGTAGGAGGAAGTACCAGAGAGGACCAGGGTCATGGCAAGCCAAGTCAACTTTTTGATGCTGCCTCTGCTTAAAATGGGTTTTTCACTTCTAGAATCACATTTAATGCATTAATTTTTAACAGCTTTATTGAGATATGATTTCCTTACCATACAATCATTCATTTAAAATGTACAATTCTGTGGTTTATAGTATATTCAGAGATATATACATGCAACCATCACCTCAGTCAAGTTTGGAACATTTTCCTCACTGCACAGAGAAGCCCTGTGCCTTTTAGTTATCAGTCCTCTACCCCTCCCCTCCGCCGCCACGTGTCATCCTCCTTCCAGCCTTAAGCAACTACTAATTTACTTCTTGTCTCTGTGGATTTTCCTCTTCTGGACTTTCATATGAATGGAATCATATGAATCGTATAATATGTGGTCTTTTTTGACTGGCTTCTTTAACTTTAGCATAATGTTTTTAAGATTCATCCATGTTGTAGCATAAATCAGTACTTTATTAATTTTTATGGCCAAATAATATTCCATTTTATAGATATACCACATTTTGTTTATCTTTTAATCTATGATGTATATTTGGGTTGTTTCCACTTTCTGGCTAGTATGAATAATGCTTCTATTAATATAAACATTTGTGTGCATTTTTCTGTGTGAACATATGTGATATTGTGATTTGTAATATGAAATAAATATGTGGGCTTTGTCACCTTTTCTGGCAAGGAGCTCTTAAAACCCTTGAAATTTCCTAAGTGATGAGAACCGTAAAGGTATCTTCTGTTATGTTAATGAATTAACTTTTGAACCCCACTGAAGAAAGGGGGCTCATTGCCAGGAGACTCATCCCTGTGATTAGAGCATTGGAACTTTCAGTCCCACCCCTAACCTCTGGAGAATGTTCTGTGTGTACTTAAAAAGAATGTGTATTTTGCTGTTTTGGGATAGAATGTTCTATAATAGTCTATTATATCCATCTGGTCTAATGTGTCATTTAAGGCCAACTTTTTCTTATTGATTTTCTGTCTGGATGATCTATTTATTGACGCAAGTGGTATGTTTCAGTCCCCTAATATTATTGTATTACTGTCAATTTGTCCCTTTATATCTGTTAATATTTATGTATTTAGGTATGCCTGTGTTGGGTGCATACTACAAGTATTATAATCCTCTTATTGGATTGATCCCTTTGTCATTATGTAATACTCTTCTTTGTTTCCTGTTAGTCTTTGTTTTAAAGCCTATTTTGTCTGATATGCATATTGCTACTCCAACAATTCTTTTTGTTTCTTTTTGCATGGAATGTCTTTTTTCATTCCTTTACTTTTAGTATGTGTGTTTTAGACCTGAAGTGAGTGAGTCTCTTGCAGGCAGTGTATATATAGGTCTTTTTTTATTAAAATCCATTCAGCTGCCCTATGTCTTTTGATTGGAGCATTTAGTCCATTTACATTTAGAATAATTATTCATAGGAATAATTATAATTCGTAGAATAATAATAATTATTATTGCAGTTTTGTTAATTGTTTTCTGGTTGTTTTTGTAGTCGTCCTCTGTTCCTTTCTTTTGTTCTCTTCCCTTGTGATTTGATGACTTGTTTTTAGTGCTGTGTTTGTATTTCTTTCTCTTTATTTTTTGTGTATTTGGCATAGGTTTTGTGTTTGTCGTTACCATGAGGTTCATATATAACAACCTACGTATATAGGAAGCTATTTTAAGTTGATGGTCATTTAAGTTCAAGTACATTCTAAAAGCACTACATTTTTACTTCCCCACCCTCAATGTTTTATGCTTTTGATGTCATATTTACATCTTTTTATTTTGTGTATTGCTTAACTGATTATTTTAGATATCAATGATTTTACTATTTTTGTCTTTTAACCTTCATGCTAGTTTTATAGGTGGTTGAACCACTACCTTTGGTATGTTTGCCTTTACCAGTGAGATTTTCTGTTTCATAATTTGTTTGGTTTGGTTTGGTTTGGTTATGGGCTTTTCTTTTCCATTTAAAGAGGTCCCTTTAATACTTTTTTTTTGTAAGGTCAGTTTAGTGGTGATGAACTCCTTTAGCTTTTTCTTTTATGGGAAACTCTTTATATCTCCTTCAGTTATGAGTGATAGCCTTACCAGGTAGAGTATTCTTGGTTGTAAGCTTTTTCTTTCAGCACTTTTAGTATATTGTGCCAGTTTCTTCTGGCCTATACAGTTTCTGCTGAAAATTAGCTGATGGTCTTATGGGGGTTCCCTTGTATGTAACTAAGTGTTCTTCTCTTGCTGCTTTTAAGATTCTCTCTTTAACCTTTGATTCTCTCTCTAACCTTTAACCTTAAGGTTAACCTTTAACCTTAAGATTCTCTCTTTAACCTTCAACCTTTGTTGAAGCTTTGTTGAAGCTCACTGAGTTCATCCATTCTTCTTCCAAGTTCATTAAGCTTATTTATGACTATTACTTACTTTAAACTATTTATCTGGTAAGTTGCTATCTCTGTTTTGTTTAGTTCTTTTCTGAGATTTTTATCTCATTCTTTTATTTGGAAGGTATCCCTTTGTCTTCTCCTTTTGCCTAACTCTTTGTGTTTGTTTCTATATATGAAGTATATCAGCTGTGTCTCCTGGTCTTGAAAGAGTGGCCTTATATAGAAGGTGTCTTGTGGGACGCAGTGGCACAGTCTCCCTGGTCATCAGAGCCAGGTGCAGAAGAGGATGGTATATCTTGGGTAAAGTTGGTAGTTGGAAGTTTTGAGAAATAGTTGGATTCTATGTATATTTTGGAGATTCAACCAAAAGGATTTATTGATGAACTAGATGTGAGAGAAAAGTAACAGAAGATAAGAGAGATTCTGAGGATTTGTCTTGAGTGAGTAGAAGCATAGCATAGTGATTTACTGAGATGGAGAACAAGCATGAAGTAGGTTTGAGAAAGAGTGGGAAACTGAGGCTATTATTTTGGGGTATGTTTAAGTTTGAGATGCCTTTGTTACCCAAGTGGAGATATTACAAAGGCAGATATATAAGATTAGAATTCAAGGGGACAGGTCTGGGTCAGATACATAAATTTGGGATCCAGAGGCACATATAGGATGGTAATCAGGGCTCTGAGGCTAGGTAGGACCACTAAAGGACCGATTAAATGAAGAATTAATAAAGGTCTAAGGACTCAGCCTTGGAATACTCCAATGTTTAGCAGTCAGAGATGATGATAAAAGAACAAAGTAGCCTGAGAAACTGAAGATTGAAGAGTATAACTAGAAATCAAGAGAGGAAAGCTTTCCAAGGAAGAAGCACTAATTGGTTAGTTAAGAAGAGGACCGAGAATTGGCTAATCTGTTTAGCAACGTGGAAATCATTGATGTCTCAACAAGAAACGATGGGAGTGAAAGCCTGTTTGGAGAGAGTTTAAAATAGAATGGGAGTAGAGGAATTGGAAATCTTTGGAATTATATTGCTGTTTCCAGCTACTGGAAAGGTTGTTTTGTTCATGAAGCTAATAGAACAAATATAAAATAGAACAAAATAGAAACTAGTTTCAACCAGTATTTTACAAAATGCCCATGCGATGTGGTAGAAAGAATGTCCAATTTGGAACAAATTTGTGTTCTCATCCTTATTCTTGTCATTTAAGCAAATCGTTTAACCTTGCCAGACTTGTTTCTTTATCTATAAAATCAGTGCATTGGTAGATTATTACTGAAGTCCATGGTTTTAATGATCATAATATAGTGAAAGCTAAGGGACTGCAAAGAGACTTAAAGTGACAAGGACTTGATTCACTGGGAGCAATAGCAGCATTACATGTCTCTGCGCTTAAAAGTTTCATTGTAATAAAACTTCTGAGCCCTCAGTGACTTTGTATGTTTCTCCAGGACCTACAAAGTGTTAAAAAAAACTCTAGGACTTCTTTTATGAAAAGATTCTCTTAGAATATTTTTCTGAGCAATAGAATAGAAAGATTTTTACTAGGAAAGTATTGCACATTCAGACCTTGAAAACCTATACCAATTTATATGAACTAAACTTCAAGTTGAATGTTTTCAGTTTCACTATATATAGAAAAAGGAGCCAAGAAGCTATTAGTCTCCCTTTGCCTCTGGCACCTCCTACAGGAAAAGGGTTTTCATGAGGAAATGGACTGGTCTTTTAAGTCAAAGAGAAATCTAACTAAAAGAAATGAACTAACATTTAAGAGTGAGAGATTTTGGTTAGACAATGATAATGATAACTTTGTTTCCTAGGATGATAGACTCTTTTAACCTGAGAGTGTAGATCCCATGTCACTGGTTGTTTTCTGAGGATATGGAGACGTTTTGCTCTGCACAATGAAAACTTCGAAGTGTAGGAATCAAATTTTTTTTTTTTAATGGGAGGAGGAGCCAATGTAATGGCTAGTTTTTATGGGAAAGAAGAAACTTTACATCACATTTTGAGTGAGTTAGTGCAGGGGCTCAGTGGGCCAGCTGGTGGGGCACCAGCTTGTGATGGGTTCCACTGGGCCTCGCCTTTGTGCAGCCAGAACCAGATGACAGCACTGTTGTCTTCTTCACGGATGCAGCCCACTATCTGCTTATTGGTGATGGAGGGGACTAAACTGGGGTCATCCTTGGTACCTGAGGCTGCCTTTGGGGCGAGCATATTGTACGGGTCCAGTCCCTTGTGTGAAGCTGGCATGACCTCCCTCTCCAGCCCAGATGCCTGCTCATCATCAGTAGGAACACCACCTCCAGATGCCATAGAGGGCACCATGGAGACTCCGTTGGGACCGCGGGCCGTCAGGGCCTGCATGGCCAGCGCTTCAGCTCCGCAGAGTAAACTTGAAGCCATCTCGCCAGCTACCAGCATTTGGAATCGAATTTTGATATATCAAATATGTTAAGTTTGGTAGGGATGCTTCTATTTTGAAAAATCGTCTATGACTCCCACAGGGTGAAGGTTTTTTTTTTTTTCCTTATTAGGTTTAGGACAGCCTTTTAATTGATGGATAGTAAATCAGAATTTGGTTTTGCTTATAGCTTGTCTCTTATCAGGCAAACAATAACCATTCTCAAGGATGTATATGACTGCTTATCTCTATTTATAGGTAATAAACTCCCTGTTTGTCAAGGACTGTGCTAGGTGCTTTTGATTCAAAGATAATGAGGTATAGCTTACAAGAAGTTAACAGTCTTTGGGGAGAAAGGCAAGAGAAATAACAGTATTATATGCTGTGAAACATTTTATAGTGGGGAAGACAGCATGGGGAATTGTGTGAGCTGAGAGCATGTCCCTGATCCCGAATTCAGGAGGGTGATGGTCAGCAAAGGTTTTCTGGAAGAAGTGTTACCTGGAGAAAGTGCATGAGTAAAAGCAGTTTAATCAAAAATATTAAGGAGTTTGGATTTCATCCTGAAAGCTTTTGGGAGGCTGAAAGGATTGTAAGTGAAAAGTGACATGATTGGGTTTTCATTTTAGATCTTTATGTCTTGGATGGATTGGAGTAAGGCAGTCCTGAGAGCTGAAATCTGAGGCCATCACCATCATAGCAATTCAGGGAGGAAAATTGAGGGGACTTGGGCATAGGAAGAAGGGTATGGATTTCTGAGCTATTAATAAAGTCCAAAAGACTGGGCTTGGCCCTTAGAACATGGAAAAAAGGGAAATATGATTGCCTTCTGTAGATTAAAATATGAAATTGGCATACAATGAAAGAGAAAAGATATGTAAAGTTAGCTTTAAGAGTCACTGTTACTCTCAGGGTGGTAGTCTTTGTTATAAGTTCCTTATACATTAACTTGTCCAAAATAAAGTCTCAACCAAAAGTATGAGAGGTCAGCAATGAAAAAAGAGTCACAGAAACAGACTTAGACATTGTACAACCAAGTTCCTTTTAAAAAAAATTGTGGCCTAATTGACATATAGTATTAGTTTCAGGTGTACAACATAATGATTTGATATTTGTCTGTGTTGTGATATGGTCACCACGATAAGTCAAGATCTGTGATCATACATGTTAGAAACTGTTTTTTTCTGTGATGAGGACTTTTAAGATTTAATCTCTTAGCCTCGTTCAAATATACAATACAGTATTGACTGCAGTCACTATGCTCTACATTACAATCCCATGACTTACTTATTTTATAATTGGAAGTTTGTACCTTTTGACCCTCTTCTCTCATTTTGCCCGCCCCACCCTTTGCCCCGACAACCATCAGTCTTTTCTCTGTATCTATTAGTTTTTTGTTTGTTTGTTTTAATTTATTTTATTTATTTTTGGCTGTGTTGGGGCTTCATTGCTGCCCGTGGGCTTTCTCTAGTTGCGGTGTGCGAGGGCTGCTCTTCGTTGCTGTGCGTGGGCTTCTCATTGCAGTGGCTTCTCTTGTTGCGGAGCACATGCTGTAGGCAAGCGGGCTCTGTAGCTGTGACATGCGGGCTCAGTAGCATGGGCTCAGTAGTTGTGGCACGTGGGCTCAGTAGTTGTGGCTTGCGGGCTCTAGAGAGCAGGCTCAGTAGTTGTGGCGCATGGCCTTAGTTGCTCTGCGGCATGTGGGATCTTCCCGGACCAGGGCTCAAAGCCATGTCGCCTGCATTGGCAGACAGATTCTTAACCACTGTGCCACCAGGGAAGCCCTGTATCCATTAGTTTTTTAAAAAATTTTTTTAGACTCCACGTATAAGTGAGAACATACTGTATTTGTCTTTCTCTATCTGATTTATTTCACTTAGCATAAAACCCTCAAGGTCCATCCATGTTGTAGCAAATGGCAAGATTTCCATTATTTTTATGACTGAATAATATTCCTCTGTGTGTGTGTGTGTGTGTGTGTGTGTGTGTGTGTGTGTGCATGCCACATTTTCTTTTTCCATTCATCCATTAACAGACACTTAGGTTGCTTCCATATCTTGGCTATTGTAAATAATGCTGCAGTGAACATGGGGGTTCATATATCTTTCTGTGTTGGTGTTTTTGTTTTCTTTTGATAAATACCCAGAAGTGGGATTGCTGGATCATATATATGGTAGCTTTAGTTTTATTTTTTGAGGAACCTCCATACTGTTCTCCATAGTGACTGCACCCATTTATATTCCCACCAACAGCACACAAAGGTTCCCTTTCTCCACATCCTCACCAACGCTTCTTATTTCTTGCCTTTTTGATAGTAGACATTCTGACAGGTGTGAAGTGGTATCTCATTGTGGGTTCGATTTGCATTTCCCTGGTGATTAGTGATGTTGAGTACTTTTCATTTACCTGTTGACCATCTGCATGTCTTTGAAAAGATGTCTCTTCAGATCCTCTGCCCATTTTTAAATCAGATATATATTTTTTTGCCAAGTTCTATCTGCGGTTTGGAGTGTTAGTTCATCCTACACTTAAATAACTAGTCCATCATGAGCAATGTTCCAACTGTGGTGATAGACTGTTTATCCTTATAAATATGGAATGATGCCATTACATATTTGGATCATACTATTAACTCTTCTTGTTTTGGTTCCGTGCTCACCAAACAGCCTCCAAATAATTTAACCTCATGAACTTTACTTATGGTGAGAGAATGCTCTGGTCAGACTGGCCTATACCTCAGATTCACAGACAGTTATATTCCTCGTTGGTAACTCACATTTTGGCATACCAGTTTTATACATCTGCCTCTATTGTTTAAAGTATTCTGACAGTGTCAAGTTAAAGTTTCTGAGTTTGCAAGTCTGAGAGCCAGATCTTGGTTGATGGTAAATTTATGAAAGTAAATGTCTCCCTGTGTGAATCTGTTTGGCTGGCCTGTCAGTCTCCAGGTTCCACCCCTCAGCATTTCCAGCTGTCACTGTTAGTGTGAATAGTGCCAGGTAACTGTCCTCTCCACTTGAAACTTATATAGGTGATAGCTGAAGCTATCGGAATGAACGAGATCATCTAAAGAGAGTATGTAGACTGAGAAAAGAAGGAAGACAGGCAAGAACTATGGTGAACACAAGCATTTAAAAGAAGGGACATTCATAAAAGATTCTGCAAAGGAGAGTCCAGGTAAATAGGAAGAGAAACAGGAAGGAGCAGGGTTTGGAAATCTAAAAAGTTGTTAGTTTAAAGCAGGAGAAGTTGTCAACTCTATCCATTTAAAAAGTTACTGAAAATAAAGGCTTTTAACCAAAAGATTAAAATAAAATAGACAGTTTCATTGGAGTTGTGGAGTCAGGAGGCTGAAATGACAGGTAAGAAAATGGAGCTAATGAATGCAGTGTGGTTCTGTCATGAAACATAACATTGTGGTTTAAAGCATAGGCTCTGGAGTCTGATGCCTGGGTTGGAAGACTGGCTCCACCAATTACTTGTTGTGTGATTGTAACTTCTTTGTGCTTCACTTCCAGTAATTGGGGATAGTATTACTACTCTATAAGGTTGATGTGAGGAGTGAAATACTAGATGTCCCAAACTTAGCACAATCCCTTTCACACAGTAAATTCTCAATAATCATTAGTAATTGGGATTTAGAGTTGAGAAAGGACATTTTTTAAGGTGGGAGAGAGGATAGATATTTAAATACTGCTAGAAAAGTCAGTAGAATAGAAGAGATAAAATATGCCAAAGGGAGAACAGATACTTTATAAAACCAGGACTTTGAGGAAGTAAGAGGAGATAGAATGCAAAGTAGAAGGATTGGCTGTTGGCAGGAGAAGACCTTTGGTTGAGTGTAATAGGAGAGAAGCAGACCATTGATAGGTATAGTCATGGACAAGGTGGTAGGTGAGGATACAGGATGTTGGGTGACTTCCTGTCTGATGGACTCTTTTTTTCTCAAACAGAAAGGAGGGTCATTTGTTGAGAGGAGGGAAGTGGCAGAACGGTAAGTAAGGGATTGTAGAAAAATGGTGGAGTTTTGGAGGTAGAAGTTACCTGTGGACACAGAGACAGTTTTCCAGGATGAGTTGTGGTTCAGAAGATGAATTTGTGATGCTTGAATACTGCCTACCTTTGTGATTTTCTCCAGTAGCTCTCGGCAGCCTGGGTATAATTGCTGAGTTTAATCACTTGTTTGACCTAGGACTGGGATTTCGTTGAGCAGTTGTGGCTAAAGAACTAAGATATGGTTGAGAAGAATATTTATAAGAGAGAGACTGAAGTGACAGATCATAGAGTCAAATCTGGATGTGCTGGACTGACAAGAGTTGAGATTTTGCATGTGAGGACAATATAACAAAGAATTTGGGATTCATTGGTAAGAATGGCCAGAGTGATTGATCATAGAATTCAGCTTGAGTAGAAATGAAGATTGTGGGATTGAAATCAAGGAACTTGAGTCTGCAGCGTTGAACATGTGTGTTAAAGTAACCTGGATAATAACAGAGCTTAAAATGCTGAGGAAGCCAGTGAGTCAGGCATCAAATTTTTATTTAATAAGGATTCATTGAGATGTCTTCAGATGGGAGATGACAATGATGAAGAAGGTTAGAGGGTGTCAGGTGGCACACACCTCAGAATGGCATGTTGAAGAATGAGCAGACTCCACTGGGGAGGGCTGTAGGGGAGGTGGCGTCATCTACGGAGAACCTTGTTTCAGCTAAAGTGGGGATTAGATGCGGAGTTCCTGTGAGAAGATAGTTTGGAAGGCCACAGGATTTGTGAGGAGATAGGATGTGAATGAATGGGTCAGGAGAGAGGAAACAGGATGAGAGGAAAAGGGAAGAGGAATGATTTGCATTTGCGGCAGTGATCGCACATGATGGTGATGTAAAGCGGGGCAGGATATGCTGTTTGCAAAGTCTGAGACTTGGCTATAAATTTAAGATACCAGTTCAGGCCCTGGGAGAGTTGGAGCCTGATGAAGTCATCTGTTGCAGACAGCATGGCTGGAAGGGACTCCTGAGGGAACACTTCAGCTCACACATCTTAGTGACACAGGCTTAGTAGCATCATTTTTATTTCTAATAATAACAGCTACCATTTTATTTTTTTGAGTCATTACTATGGACCGACACGGAACTAGGTACATTGCGTGGCTCACAAAAAACCTAACTGGTCGATGTTAAATTTATTTTATGTAGGAGGCAACTGAGGCTTATATGAACTCTCACATTATGTACAAAATTTCCTGAAAAAGAATAGCTTTCTACAGGTTATTTTTTGCCACCTTCTTCTGTTTTGAGAAATGTGTGAAATTGAGAAGATGTGCCCAGGAAGGCATGGCAAAGGGAACACCGTGTTAGTTTGTGAGGGCTGCCATAACAAAGTCCCACAAACTGGGTAGCTTAAACAACAGAAATTTATTGTCTCACAGTTCTGGAGGCTAGAAAGCTGAAATCAAGAAGTTGGCAGGGTTGTTTCCTTCTGAGGGCTGTAGGGGAGAATCTGTTTCATGCCTGTCTCCTAGCTTCTGGTGCTTTGCTCACGATCATTGGTGTTCCTTGGCTTGTAGATGCGCAGATCTCTGTCTTCATGTTCACAGGGTGGTCTCCCTGTGTGCTGTGTCAGTTTTCCCTTTTTGATAAGGACACCAGTCATATTGAATTATTAGCTCACCCAACCCCAGTATCTTAACCTCATCTTAACTAACTATATCTGAAACATCCTAATTTCTAAAAAAAAAAAAAGTCACATTCCAGGGTGCTGGGAGATAGGACTTTAATGTATGAATTTTAGGGAGGACACAATTCAACCCATATTAAGACCATCCAGTGATTAACACCGAATAAAACAAAACTCTTTTAACTCTTTTGCTATAGACTCAGTTCATTCTGTAAGTTTCTAATAAAAATGTTTGCATCAGGGAGTATCATGGGCTCTAAGCTCTGAGCTCTCTGGATAGGAACAGGGTTCCCAGTGGGAGTTACAGAGAGAGGTATTAATATGTTTAGGATGCTATTTAAGTCCTTGAAATAATTTGACTTAAAAAAATGGTGAATTTTACTCTTAAATCACTTAACACTTTAGAGCATTTACTCTTAAAACTTTTTTTTTTGCTCTTAAAACATTTAATAAAGCTTTATTTGATTTTTTTTCTTTTGGAGATGTTGAGACATTTATTTTGAAATGGGGGAAATTATACAGAAGCTAGGAATTCTGGGAATTATGTGTGTGTTCCAAAATATTTTGGGTTTGTATACCTATGGATTTCTTTTCTAGGAAACTTCAAACACACAAATTGGAGCAATTTTTCCATTAGCACTAAATCTCTGAGAGGTTCCCTTTAAGCATTGTTTTATTCTTAGGTGGGAGGAATTCCTGGAAGTTCCCAGGCTGGAAGTCACTCTGTTTGTCATCGAAAATGCTTCAGGGCAACTCAGTAGCTGTTCTGGCCTAGATCAGACGGGGAGAGGCTGGTTAAATGAGACTGATGGTTGATGGGGAAGAGATAAATACATGAGATGAATATTTAATATTTCTCTTTCTTTTCTTTCTTTTTGTTTTTTACCAAGTAGAAGGTCCAGAAAATACATAATTTCATTAAGCAGTAGAGAACAAAATTCTAAAAAGATACTGTACTACTTGGAATATTAATTTTTTAGATTCAAAGTGAAACCTGTTTTGCTTTTTGTTTAGTTCATTATTTCCACTTCAGAGACCTTTGCTGGAGCACACAGAAAACCTCATTTCTATTGTTTCATATTCCCCAGAGGGTCTTCCGTGCTTTTCTTAGGTGAACTTGTTCACTAGCCCTTGGGTCAGGTGATCCCGCTTGTGCCTTGAAGTTTTCTCCTAAGCCACACGCTATGTTGGAGTGTCTCTCTGTGTGCCAGACATATTCTCTTCTGTAATTAAAAGATTTTTTCAAAATTTCACCTCTTCCAAGGAATTTTTCTGGAGTATTGGAAAAGTGTCATTCAATATGCAACCTATCAACTGTACCTTATATGGACTTAATTTGTTCCTTTGATAACTTCACTTGTTTTCTTCCCCCTTCTACCTTATAACAGATATCAAGGTATTTTTTTCCATTCTTTCTTAAATTATTTACACTCTTTAGTAGTTTTCTTCAGGAATTGTATATAAGTAGGTGTTGGTTCACAACCTCAGGAGTTCCCAGGAGAAATTTGAACCCCCCGGTATATACAGAGGGCAAGGAGAGACCAAAGAAAGAGGAAGACCACTCTAGATTCATAAGTGGCAGTTTTAATAAAAAAAAGGAACTTACATACGAGACTTGTCTTGGGTAGCTACAAGATGAGTTGATTTCTACATCCACCAACTGGAGTTTATGTGGAGGCCTTAATGGGGTTCAGTCACGTATACAGTACAGAATGATCTCAAAAACACATTAGTCTCTCAAGGCTTTGCCCCTGAAGTAGCTCCTAATCTGGTAACAGTGGTCTGAACAAACATACATTCTAAGGAGAGAAGGGGGTGAGGAGTCTCCAGCTCAAGGTCTCGTCCTCTCAGTGACCTCCTCCAATAATAGGAAATCCTTTTGGTCTTTTTTATTTTTTTTGAGAGTCTATAGCGACTTAATTTTTGATTAGTAGGTAGGTAGAATTCTGTACCTAACTTAGCCCATTGAAGATATTTTATTGTTTTCTGACTTGTTGATGAGAAGTCTTCTCTCGGTTTGTCATTCCTTTTTAGGTAAGCTGTCTTTTCTTTCTGGTTATTTTAAGATTGATCTCTTTTTTTTTTTTTTTTTTTTTTTTTTTTTTGCGGTACGCGGGCCTCTCACTGTTGTGGCCTCTCCCGTTGCGGAGCACAGGGTCCGGACGCGCAGGCTCAGCGGCCATGGCTCACGGGCCCAGCCACTCCGTGGCATGTGGGATCTTCCCGGACCGGGGCACGAACCCGTGTCCCCTGCATCGGCAGGCGGACTCTCAACCACTGCGCCACCAGGGAAGCCCAAGATTGATCTCTTTTGCCTTTCTGTTTCTGCAGTTCTTTATTGTCTAAGCTTGGATTTGATATTATTTTTCCTGCTTGGAACCTGGTTTGCCACCCCAACCTGAGGACTTCAGTTTGTATTCATTTCTGGACAGTTCTTATCTTTCAAATATTTCTCTCTTTATTCTGTAATATCCCCTTCAAAAAAATCTTATTAAGTACATTTTGGATCTTCTCATTTGATTCTCCAAGCCTCTTTATCTTTCTTTCATAGTTTCCTTTTTTTTTCTCTCCTTGCTACATTCTGTATGATTTTCTCAAATCTTTCGTTAAGTTCTCTTCAACTCTTTCTAATCTACTCTTTTTTTTTTTTTTTTTTTTTTGCGTACGCGCGCCTCTCACTGTTGTGGCCTCTCCCGTTGTGGAGCACAGGCTCCGGACGCGCAGGCTCAGAGGCCATGGCTCATGGGCCTAGCCGCTCCGCGGCATGTAGGATCTTCCCGGACCGGGGCACGAACCCGTGTCCCCTGCATCGGCAGGCGGACTCTCAACCACTGCGCCACCAGGGAAGCTCCTAATCTACTCTTTAAGTCATGCATTGAGTTTTCAACTTCAATAACCATAGTTTTTTTTTTTTTTCCCAGAAGTTTCATTTGGTTCTTTTTCAAATCTGCCTATTTTGTGTTGTATGCTCTTCAATATTACAGTCTCTTTAATATTGTTGTATTATTTCTACCTCTTAGAGTGGTGCAGATTCTTCCAACTGTTTGGTCTGCTGACTCTCCCTCATTGTGGTTTGTTTCCTTGTGTGGTTGCTGATTGTTGACTGTGAGTGCATCCTTAGCAGGGAGTCTAGCATACGCTGGATTGTGTACTTACTAGTGTTTCTACAGAGTGGTTTTGCATTTGATTTTGTTGAGGTCCTAAAATTAGCTTGTGGGCAGATTTTCTTTGGCTTTGGGTTCCTGCACTATGCAGTTAGTACAATTCCTACTAAACCCTTATATGTTTCTTGCTTAGGGTTTCAATCTAGCCTCAGGAGATTTATTCCCCAATTATATACCTGAATAGATAGTAAACTTTCTTGCCAATTTTCTAGGTTAGTGTGAGGAATTTTTCCTGATCACTTTCACTGATAAGACTTGGCTTTAAATAGGGTACTCTGAAAACTGTACTCAGTGGGCATTAAAATCTTAGCAGCCAAGCCCTGTATCAGGATCTGACACCCTCTTTTGCTGACATGGTGACAACTGAAGCTTACTTCTGGTTTGAGTTTCTTTTTTATTTTAGGTACTTGGGAGATTTCCCTTTATTTTTATTATTTGAGCTTGGCTTTTTATTACAAAGGAAATTTAATGTTTTATCCAGCATTTCTGTTTTGTAGGGTGAGTGTCTTCCTTGTCAACTCAGTCTGCCATGTTGCTGAAAGGTCACTTCTCATATCTTCATACTTTTCCTTCTGTATTCTTTTCCTGTATCCAATTTTCTCCCATTAAAAAAGTTTTATTTATAGTAAAATATCTGCCTATAAGGAAAACTCTAGGCCCAGGTGATTGCTCAGAGAGCTTTATCAGGTATTCAAGGAAAAATAATCACAATTTACGAAACCACTTCATGAAAAAAAAAAAAGGGAACACTTTCCTTGAGGCTGGCATAACCCTGGTACCAATATCTGATAAGGCTAATACAAGAAAGAAAAATTATAGGTCAGGGCTTCCCTGGTGGCGCAGTGGTTGAGAGTCCGCCTGCCGATGCAGGGGACGTGGGTTCGTGCCCCGGTCCGGGAAGATCCCACATGCCGCGGAGCGGCTGGGCCCGTGAGCCATGGCCACTGAGCCTGCGTGTCCGGAGCCTGTGCTCGGCAATGGGAGAGGCCACAACAGTGAGAGGTCTGCATACCACAAAAAAAAAAAAAAAAAATTATAGGTCAACTTCCCTCATAAATCTAGATGCAAAAATTAATATTAACAAATCCATCCAGCAATATATAAAGAGGGACATATGTAATGACCAGGTTGTTTTAATCCCAAGGCTAAGAAGATTAGTTGAACACTAGAAAATAAATAGTAATTTATCATATTAGTAAAAGGAGAAAAATAATATGATCATCTCAGTAGATGCATTCAATATAATTATATATCTATTCATTATCAAATAAGGAAACAAACAACTCTTAGAAAACTAGGAATATATAATAACTCCTTTAATCTAAAGGAAAAAAAAAACCTCTTCAGAATACACTAAAGTTATCATCATGTTTGATGATTAAACTAAAATTTTTCCCATTGAAATTGCAACCAAGATAAAGATGGCAGTAAAGGAAGTTTAACTCTAGTGTATCCATACCAATGACTCAGTTTTTATTTCCAGTGTTATTTCTTTGTGCCCTCTCTTTCTGCATGATCAGTTTGTCTGTTTCAAGAGAATGGCCTCTGGTTTTTTGATCATCTCTATTTTTTTGTTTTCTATTTTATTAATTTGTGGCCCTATTTTTATTGTTTCTTAGCTTCCACTTTCCTTAGTTTTGTTCTGTTGTTTCTTTTTAACTTTGAAATTTATATGTTTATTTTTACCTATCTTATTCATAATACAGACATTTAAGGCTTTTAACTTTAATTCATACTTTTTTTCTATTTAAAAAACTGTAAAGACTGCTTTTGTGAATGAGCCAGTTTGGTCAATTATTATTTTCTAAATATTTTGAGTGTGTTTGAAAAACAGTATTCTCTGCTTATTGGATATGTGATTCTTTATATATAATTTAGATAAGTTTGTTAATTGTATTATTTAGAGAGGCAGTATAACATAGTGGTTAAGAATATAGGTTCTGGGGTAGACTGCCTGGGTTTCAGGCCTGGCTCTGCTACTTATTAGCTCTGTGAACTTGGGCATAACCTCTCTATGTTCAGTTTCTTCATCTGTAAAATATGCATCATAATAGTACCCTTTCATAGAATTATTTTCAGGGTTAAATTAATTAATATGTAAAGTGTTTATAATAGTGCCTGGCACATATTAAGTGCTACAGAATATGTCTAAGATCCTGTTGTTCAAATCTGTACTTCTAATTATTTTTATTTGCTTGCCCTATACATTTGTGATAGCGATATATGGAAATCACACACTATCATCTGTTTCTTTCTTCTTGTACTTTGGCCAGTCTTTACTCTCTTTGTTGTAACATTATAATGTTGTGTGCATATAAAATTATTTACCTGGTGGATTTATCCATTTTGTTATTACATAGTAGTATCCTTCTTAATCCAGGACCTCTACCTGATCTAGTTCCCTCTGTGGAGATTAGAAAAAGCCACATCCTGTGGGTCAGGTAGCTTGGCCGAAGGCTAACTCGGCAGGTTGTCCAGGGTGGTTTGGAGATGTGTAGGCCAAACAGCATCAGGATTGGCCAAAACCTGGAAGGCTGTCTTTCACTGGTTTTCCAGTGGAGGCTGCTGCTAAGCCTCAGGGTGCAGTGCTAGGGGAAGGCTCTAGAACTTACCCTTGGCCACTGTGAGACCATCATGTGCTGCTTGGACATTCCTGTATGAGGCTGGGAAACCTAGAGTGAAAAGTCTCAAGTGTCACCTTATCAGCTGGCTGAGGAGATCACAGCTGCTCTGTAAACCATGTCTGGGGTTCAGGAACGGGCTGAGGACTGGCAGGCCGGGGCAGCCATACCTGATGAGAATCACAGGAGGCTGGGAACCCCATTATTCTCTCTGGGGCTGGTGAGGTTCCAGAGAGATGGGAATAGGAGCAAAGGGGCTCCCCATGAGTGGAGCAGAGGAGAACCAAATTTCTTATCTCCTGTGCAGCACTCAGAAAACCTGGGCTCTTCTAGAAAATCACATCCATAGGATGGACAGAAAATGCTCACAAATGGAGTTTTGGCAGTGGAAGTCAGTAAGTGTGGATGGCTGGGGAGGTGGAGCTGGAGAGATGCTTTAAGCCGAGAGTTTTACAGGACATCATGGTGAAATTCTGGGAGAAGAGAGAGTTGTTAAAGGCTGTAACCAGTTCAGTTTCTTACTATTCCCCTGTGAACATTCTCCAGTCACACTGAGAAACACTGATGTTTCCTGTGCATACCTTTACTTACCTTGTGTCTTTACTGATGCCTTTTCACAGCCCCAGAGAGATACTAGGTCAAAAAAGGACACAGGTTTTGAGTCAGAAGGACCTGGATTTGAAACTGTTCTCTGCTAGTCATGGGGCCTTGGACAATTTACCTAACATATTTCTCCCTTAATTTTATCTCAGAAAAAAAAAAGGAGGGGTTATAATATCTACCTCTGCAATTGTTGTGAGCATTAAATGAAGTAATTGATATAAAGTGCCTAGACATAGCAGATGACCAATAAACATGAATTCCTTTCCACTTTTCTTTCTCTACCTTTTTCTCTACCAGCATTCTAAATGGTCAAGTCAGTCAATTTTACACACACACACACACACACACACACACACACACACACACACACACACACTTATTCAACATGTTTTGCTCTAACTTCAAAATACAGCCTGGACCTGTCCATTTCTCTCAGTCGCCACTACTGTCAACTGTTACCAGCATCTCTCTTAACTTTGTAATAGCTTTCCATCTGGTCTCCGTGCTGTCAGTCTTGCCTCCATCCACACAAAAGCCATGGTAGTCTTTTTAACAATGGAAATAAATCACATTTCAACAGCTTCCTACAGATTTTAAGTAAAATGTAAATTCCTTCTGGTAAATTCCTTCACCTAGGAAGCCCTATGTGATCTGCCACCTGAGTACCTCTCTGCACTCTTTTTCTTTTTTTTTTTTTTTCTTTTTTTTTTGCGGTACGCGGGCCTCTCACCGTTGTGGCCCCTCCCGTTGCGGAGCACAGCCTCCGGACGCGCAGGCCCAGCGGCCATGGCTCACGGGCCCAGCCGCTCCGCGGCATGTGGGATCTTCCCAGACCCGGGCACGATCCCGTGTCCCCTGCATCAGCAGGCGGACTCTCAACCACTGCGCCACCAGGGAAGCCCTGCACTCTTTTTCAATTTCTTTCTTACGAATTCTCTGTCATGCTCAGCCCATTCTCATTTCAAGGCCTTTACACTTCCTATTCTTTCTGCCAAGAATATTTTCTTTTTTTTTCTTTTTTTTTCTTTTTTTTTCTTTTTTTTTTAATAAATGTATTTATTTATTTTTGGCTGCGTTGGGTCTTTGTTGCTGCATGCGGGCTTTCTCTGGCTGTGGCGAGCGGGGGCTACTCTTTGTTGCGGTGTGCGTGCTTTTCATTTGCAGTGGCTTCTCTTGTTGCAGAGCACCAGCTCTAGGCATGCGGGCTTCAGTGGTTGTGACTCGCGCGCTCTAGAGCGCAGGCTCAGTAGTTGTGGACACGGACTTAGTTGCTCCACGGCATGTGGGATCTTCCCGGACCAGGGCTTGAACCTGTGTCCCCTGAATTGGCAGGCGGATTCTTAACCAGTGCGCCACCAGGGAAGTCCCTGCTAAGAATATTTTTAATTCTCAGCTCAAATGCTAAAAATTCAGAGAGATTTTTATTGACTACATTACCCGAAGTTGCCTCCTCTTGCCTGAAATTGCTTTCCATCAGACTACCCTATTTCAATATTCAAAAACAATTGTCATTGTCTAAACTTATTTATATATGTATAAATCTGTATGCATGTTTATTATTTTCTTCTTTGAAAGTTTGTTTCATCTGTCTTGATGACGGATGTGTTTCTTGACTCCTTAAAATAGTATCAGGTGTATGGGAAAATGCCACAGTGTATTTGCTTAATGCATAATGAATGAATTAATATCATTTCCTTCATGAAGCCTTTTCAGACTACTCCCACCAAAGGTAATTCTTTCTTCGTTTGAGTCTTTATTATATTTCATTTGTATTTCTCACTATATTTATCACAAATCCTGTATTTTGGTTATTTGTGGATGTTATCCTGTATCCTCTACTAGACCATAGAGTGCTGGAGGGCAGAACTGGAGGGAAAGCATTCAATAAATATTGGTTGAATTGATGAATCAATTACAAACAATAAAATCATCCTCATTTAAAATACTGATAGAAGAGGCAGTCCTGAAAATGGCTATAGCCTGTCTCACTACCACTTCTCAATATTCTTTGACAACTGTGGCATTTGGACTGTAACTAGGCTTGTTGGAAGATATATAGTTCACCCTTGAATAACGGCGGGGGTTAATCCACTTATAATTTACGGTTAACCCTGGCCTTCATTATCTGCAGTTCCTCTTCATCCCCGGATTCAGCCCACCATGGGCAGTGTAGTACTGTAGTATTTACTATTGAAAAATATCAGCGGATAAGTGGACTTGCACAGTTCAAACCAGCATTGTTCAAGGGTCAACTATATACATTGTCTAGGAATGCTCTACACATGCCTCTGCCTTTTCTCAGCCCTATTAGGTTGGTACAATTCATTCATTCTTTATTCACTGATACACAGCATTTCAAGCAAACCACCAGTTTATGGCTTTATTTCCTGTTTTTCTTTTAATTTTATAGCTGTTCTGCTTTTGAAGCCAGTGGGTTATGGTTTCCATACTTGATGACATGATTTAAAAAACTTCTCCATTGTCTTCCTCCTCCTTCTCCTTTTTCTTTTTCTCCTCCTCTTCCTGTTACTTCCCCCTGACTTATTCTTTTTTTTTTTCCCTCCTGGCTTCATTGTCTTACTCCTTCTCCTTTTTTAAAAATTAATTTTTGACTCAACAGTTAGAGAACCAACATTTGTTAGGCATCTTCATATGTTATTTATGCAGTAGCTGTTATTTCTGTCATTGTGTAAGTGAAGATCAGAGAGGTTAAAGAGCTTGATCAAGATGTCCTCAAGTAGTGGGGGAGGGATTCAAATCCAGGTATTTCTACTTCCAAAGTCAGGACTGTAGACTAACCCAAAAGTGTTCCTTGGAAGTGTATTAATAGGCAAAACAGAACGGAAACATTAGTGAAGGCCATGGTTGGAGGTTTAAGAGCGCAAATTACATCTATTCCTGACAGGCTACAGCTCTATTGGAAGAAAAATGCATACATTTAAACAGAGCTTGACCAGAGCCTGCTTTTTGTACTGTCTATGATTATAAACACTTGAGAGTGTTGTCCATTCCCCTTATTTCCTTCTTGCTGTATGAACACATTTTTACTGTTTTAACGTAGCAGAAATGTGAGTGTGCTGTACAGACGAGGAGAATTGTGGAGGGAGCAGGTCTATGGCTGTTGAACTTTGATTCCCTCTCTGCCTTTCCTGGGATGTTCCTTGAATATTAAGACCAGAGCGTTATAATGCATTTGTTATTCTATTAGACTCTATACTTACCGAAAAATGAAGGGTCATAAGGAGAGACAGTCCTTTTAGATCTGTTCTACATATATTTAGAAAGATTTAATAGAAATAATACACTTCAAAAGAGGTGATTTTAGCAGCTGTCCTTCAAGATCATGATGGTACCGTTTTTGTTGGTGAAGAGCAAAACTGGAAACTGCTTTAATTTCAAATGCTTCAGTATTGTTTTAACCTAAATTGAAATCGACTAATTTATGAACTTTTAAAGGCATAGAATATGATTTATCCATCTTTACATCTCTATCCTTTATTTTAATACACAACAGTATAGTAGGAATTCAATACATGTTTTTGAATGAACAGATGAAATACCATTGTTTTAGTGCCCTTGATATGGACTTGTATATAACCTTGTAGTATTGTTAGCATGAAACATTTTCTGTTACATGTCACGGACAATAGGATGGTGTTATGAATTTGGAAGATCTTAAACATTACAACTAATAAAACACAGAAGAGTAAACTGATACTGAATGTATTGGGTCAAGTCATTATTAACACCTATTGTCATTGTACCATAATAATGAGAAAGTAACAAGTAATAGAATTCCAACTGATATTAGAACAGATAATTTTTCCTTTTTTTTTTTTTTTTTTTTTTTGCGGTACGCGGACCTCTCACTGTTGTGGCCTCTCCCGTTGTGGAGCACAGGCTCCGGACGCGCAGGCTCAGTGGCCATGGCTCACAGGCCCAGCCGCTTTGCGGCATGTGGGATCCTCCCGGACCAGGGCACGAACCCATGTCCCCTGCATCGGCAGGCGGACTCCCAACCACTGCGCCACCAGGGAAGCCCAATTTTTCTTCTCTTTAAAGCCACCTAGTTAGTGAACAAAGTTATAGTTGGGGGTGTTATATTGTCAATTTCCTCAGTTCCTGGTGGGGATAGGATATAGACTGAATGTGAGGAAATGCTCCTTCAGGTGGTGACCCAGAGCAGGGTATTTCTTATGCACAGCTAGGATACCAAGTCCTATAAATAGTCCAGGAAACAAACCAAGTGCAAACACTCAGCAAGTCTAAGGATCAACTAATGTAGTCCAGATTCCAAAACATCAAGTTAGAGTATTCCAATGGTCAGTCCAATGGCTGACTCAAGTCCAAAAGCCTAAAAGGTAATGCACAGTGGAACTTGGTGTGAGAGAAGTTGAGAAGTCATTCTAGAGCAGTTGAACCCCTCTAGTTTGTTAGTGGGGGACATGGGCTTGTAGGGATACAGTGACAGTTCCCTAAATGGAAGATTGGACTCATGACTTGGAGGTAGAGTCACTGTCTGACAATAATTCACTTATTCATTCAATCATTAAATGTTTTTGAGTGCCTATTCTATGCCTTATAGAATAGTTAGTGCTTAGAATGCAATAAATGAGTCAGACAAGATCCTTTGTCTTACAGAGCTTATAATGTTTGGAAGATCATGCTGTAAGAATAAGAATTATAATAATATAATTACATATAATATAATAACATTATATTATAATTATATATTGTAATTATATCACAATATATTATATAATATACAACTACAATATAATAATATATTGTAATTATTTTATTATAATATAATTACATTATAACATCATATAATAGGATATGGGAAATCCAGATTTTGTGGCAGTAATACTCATGGCTAATGCTTACTGAATAGTTACTGTGCATCAGGTACTGTTCTTAGTGCTTTACATGCGTTGAAAGATTTAATCCTCACAAAATAACGATATTGTTTATATTTCGTGTATGAGGAAACAGAGGCCCAGAGAAGTGATGTTTTCCTGCCCTGGGCCTCATAACTAGTAAATGGTGGATCTGAGATTTGAAATCCACGATTCATCTCCAGGAACCAAGCTCCTAGTACATATACTCTTCTACCCGCCCCACGGCCTATTCATTTTTCCAGTCTTCAGTGGAAGGTGGTGGGACTGGGACAAGGAACCAGGAGACGTTCCCCCAATCTGGGACACTGCAGTTAGACTTGGCTGAAGGGATGGAGGTATAGCTGGGGAGAAAGGCTGATGGCACAGGGCAGAGGGGAAGCATGTTCAAGACTCAGAGGCGAAAAGGAGATGGTGAAATTGGAGAGCAGTCAGTCAGTCAAGGTGAGTGGTAGAGCTGTTTTTGTTGGCTGATGTGTGAGCTTCAATATGAAGTTAGTAGGTTCATGGGGAGAGACTTTTGACTGTAGACACATAAAAACTAAGGAAGAACATGACCAGGAGAGTAAGATGGTCAAGTGAAGTCTTAGGAGAGAGATACTTGACTATTAATAAGATCATAAGTCTTACATAATTAATCTTAAAAATGCTAAATTTAAGTGTTAGCATGAGAGAAAAAATAGTGATAAATATGAAGCCATGTCTTAAAACAATATCCACCTTTACAGTTGACTGTGTACAAAGGATAATTTCCTGGCCTGGTACCCTATTTAAACAGGCTCATAATAGGTGTTTCAGTTTTACCAGTTTTAGGGGACCAGAAGAACTTCCATGTAGAATACTCTGCCTGATTTGTACTCTAGGAAAAAAAGAGCGGAAGAGTATTTTAGAACAATGATTTCCTTTTTCTAGGGGAAGACTTAACATTCTACCCTGCATTGCAATTCTGTTTGGAAAGGAATAACTGACATTATTATTTTTTCGAAGGGGGTTTCCGTGAGCAGTTTTATATGTCTCTGCACTTTAAAACAAATTATTGGGTTTTTTTTTTTATAATGAAGTTCCAGTTTCACCAGGAAAGATTTGCAGATGTTATGTAGGACTTTATTTACGGACGGCTGAGCACACGTGGCGTTTCTGAGCGCACATCTTCTGGGTACTTGTAACTTGTGTTAAGGTGCTCATATTTAGCTTGGACACTGTGGTTATTAAAGCAAAGTGAATGAAGTTTTTGCTTGTTTTTTTTTAGGTTAATCCTGAAACTTTAGTTCCCATAGTCATGGTTCCTAGCAAATAAGAAAACTGGGGAAGCTAGAAGTTGTATCAGTCTGTCATTCACTAATCAGAGGAGAAGTATATTTTATCCCTCCTAGTGATGAAATCAGGCAGAGAGACTAACAGGACAGGACAGATGGATTTCAGCAGAATTGACCGTAGCATAAGATAGGTAATGAAATGAATTCATTTTGACACTAGTTCTGATAATAAAAGTGTCAACAATAACTTAAAGGAAAAACACCCCAAGAACCTGAATTGAAAGCTTTTAGTGTAGAAGAGATTTGGTTAAGACCACTAGATCCCAGTTGTTTGAATACTGGGGATGTTTATGCAAAACTTTTAAAGACTTTTACAGTGGTTTTTGTTTTTCCACCTGTTATTGTCCACCTCCTTCTTGTCTTCCTCAAATGATGGAAGTTTCTTCTTTGGTTAGCTTATTTTTATCCCTTTATTTATGCTTAAAGCTGTTATAGCCCAAAGGTTAAGGAACAGGGCTAGGGGCATGAGAAGAACAGAGGAGATCTGTCCTCTGGGGAGGTTATCTAGAAAAGGGTAGCATTGAGACTGGAAGTACCTAGGCCCCCAAAACCCAGGGACACTGGTAAATTGATCATGCCTGGAGCGATTCCATGTTCTGCAACAAAATGTGAGGGAGAGCTGATACCAGACATGGTATCAGAAACCTGAGAACTAGTACTGGGACAGCTAGAAACAGGCCGACAACCACAGAGATGAATTTAGGCCTGAGGGAAAATTCCAAGGGTGAAGTGTGGAGTCAAGAGTTGGCTGGAATTACAGAGACACAAAGGCACATTCCCAAAATGAGGATTTAGCTGTTGAAAGGATCCATTTGAGGGAGGATCAGAACAATCTAGCTGAACGTAGAGACACAAAAAAGATTTTGTATAAAATGATACCCTTTACTGTTGCTCTCTCCTCCCCTGGCTGGAATCTGGCTCTTTATGTTAATTAACTTTTGGAACAAGCTAGTGGCTGCTCTTCAAGGAACTTTATAGTATCTCTTCCTAAATGCTCAATAAAAATAAAGAGCAGCATCACATTTTAATGCAGGCTCTGTCTTCTATTATATACTGTAGAAGAAAAGGAAAGGAACTTACATTTCGTAAACATAAATACTCTGCCAATTGCTCACATGCATTGTCTCATTGAACTCTCACAATTTTGGCTTGATGTACGTTCTTTGTATACACACTTTACAGATGAGAAGGGTAAAGCTATGAGAGATTACTTAATTCACCTGGTCACCTGTTCTCTCTGTTGGACAGTTAGTCATGCTCTAAGTTTTATGTGCTGTAATGTTTGTAACATTTTTTATTTTATAATTTAGAGTTCAAATGATATGACAGTCTCACACAATTGAGGAATACCTGAACAAAAATGTTCATGCAAGTCGTTTATTCAGGTCAGGAAGAGAAAATATATTCTAGGACCCAGGAGCTGGATGCTAACCCTGTGATGGGGTCCATGAGAAAAGGTCCAGTCAGTTTCCTAAATGGAAAACAAATGTATATCATTAAGAATGGCTCACAACTCTTAACTTCTTGAAACAGCTGGTGGAATCCCATAAAATGAATTCAAGAAAGATAAGTATATATGAACATATATACCGTATATATGTACATATAATGTGTTAGTGGACATTTTGAGGTGAGAAACCTACATTTTCTGCTTTGCATGGTGAAGTGGAGAATGAGGGAGAGTAAAAGTGTACATGTAACGTTTCAACATTTCAAATAGGTTCAGTGAAGATTTTCATAATAAACTCATAGATGATGGATCCACAACCAGTATTTCTGTAAGAAGTTAGGGCTGTTATGGTTAATATTTCAAGATGGTGTTTTTAAAGGAACTCCCACAGTTTGTATAGAATTATTATCTGATGCCATTTCTAGAAAGAGTTGCAATGTTGTTTTCATCCTTATTAATGTTTGCTGTGCTCTTCATGTTTGTCTTATGGATTTTCTTTTGAATATCACTCTCTCAGGCAGTCTTCAAAAATTATCCCTTTTATCATATTTCCTGACTGATGGATCTAATAGTAATATCAAAGCAGACAGTGTAAATATACACTTAGTAGAACTTCACCCCTGTCATGGGATCAGTTTTTTCCTATTCCCATTCATGAAGGTCCTGCTATACTTATTGCTGACGGCCTCCAATGTTCTTAACATGACATGAGAGCTCAGATATATCTGAATAGGGTCTGTATAAAAAGAGAAATTATTGGATATAATGGAATTTAATCACAGTACTTAATTTTAATGAGAACAAATTGAGCAAAAACATCAAATGTTTTTAAGCTTACAGTGGTATTTAGACTTGTCAGTCATGGTGTGTGCTTCATTTCCAGGCCTTTCTTAGTGCATCGTCCCCATTCATAGTCACTGCTTTGGAGATAGCCCTCTGCAGCCTCATTTTATTCCACCCACCCTCTCATTTTGCTGCACCACAGCTGATGGGACCAGGGAGGGTGACCTGGTCCAACGGCAGCAAGTTCATGGATTGTGATGTGGCATGGCGGCAAATGATAATTTGACTAGTCAGATTCTCTCTTGGGAATTTAAACTGGGAAAAATGGACAGAATTAAGTATGTAATTAAGAAGTATAATTAAGAGCTAAGTATACAGTAGTCATTAATAAACTCAAAAGATTGGCAATAGAGAAGTCATAAAGTAGACAGTCATGAAGGGGGAGAGTGACTACTAGTCTGTGAGTGTCATGTAAACTAAAGTTGCAAGGAAACTATGCTAGAATATTTTTAAAGACATGCAGGAGGGAGGGAGTCGGGAGCAAAAGCAACTTCACAAAAGAAAATAAGATTGGACATAGGTAAAAAAGAGAATAAATACTGAAATATGATGTAATTAAAATAGGTGAGTGTTGGGACTTCCCTGGTGGTGCAGTGGTTGAGAGTCCACCTGCCGATGCAGGGGACGCGGGTTCGTGCCCCGGTCCGGGAGGATCCCACATGCCGCGGAGCGTCTGGGCCGGTGAGCCATGGCCGCTGAGCCTGTGCGTCCGGAGCCTGTGCTCCGTAACAGGAGAGGCCACAACAGTGAGAGGCCCGGGTACCGCAAAAAAAAAAAAAAAAAAAATAGGTGAGTGTTAATGATATTAGTAATAGCTGATATTACCAAGTGCTTGCTAAATACTGGCACTATTCTAAGCATTTTACATCCTTCGTTTCATTTAATCTTCTCAACAAACCCTTTGAGGTAAGTACTACCAGTTTCCTTATTACAGGTGAGGAATCTTAGTCACCGAGACAGGAAACAAGCGTGGAGAAGGTGAGAAAATATGTCTAAATTCACAGGTGTAGTAGAGGGGCAACTAGGATTGGGATCTAAGCAGTGAAACTCCAGAGCTTCCCTGCAATAGGGTGGTGAAAGGGTGGTCTCTGGACCAGCAACATCAGCGTCACCTAGGAATTCAGTAGAAATGCAAATTCTCAGGCCCTACTTCAGAAACCCTGCAGGTGGGACACAGCAATCTGTGTTCTTAACAGCCCTCCAGGCAATTCTGAGTCTTTCTAAAGTTTGAGAACCTCTGACGCGGAGTGAAGGCTCACAGTCTCCTACTGTTTTCAGTTCTTCCCATCTCGGCACATCGTAAAAAGCTTCTCTTTCTGTGGTTTGGATTGTTCAGTTACTCCTGGGGTCCTATGCACCGGTATCCTTATATAAGATATATATATATATATATATATACACACACACACACACACACAGACACACACTTCAGACATGTAGAATACATTTGCTTTAATGGGGCTTATTAAATCTAGGGAGGGTTCTATTTCTGGAAACATAGTGGGCTAGGATACTCAGACCAATGCTTCCACTGAAAACAGCTAAAAAACCTGGGATGAACACATATATAATTTTAAAAGCATCAGAAAGCTAAAAAATAGTAAGGAATTACCTGGCTAAAATCTTAGAGGAAAATGACAACCCAGAAAGGTAAGTGGAACACTGAAGCCACTTCTGCTTGAGGACATGGGCAGGGATTATTCTAGGTTGCAAAACCTGGTCGCTTTGAGCCCAGCGCCCACCTGTGATAGGCAGTCAAAGGGGAAACCTCTCTGCGTAAAGCTGAGATCCCAAGGCTATCCCCTCAGGGTAAGGGTGAGCCAGAGGTCAAGACTCCCTGCCCTCCCACCTTTAGTGCTGAGTAGAAGATGGCACAAAAATCAAACCAAAATGAAATAAATCATTGAGAAGTTACAGCCAAACCCTTATGTTCTCAAGGATGTGCTGCTTAAATACACCTCACCTAGGAATTTTCAAGAATGCTCGGTGTGGATTTGGTTTAAGGTGGTCCTGAACTGGTTGTGCCCTGTGTGTACCTAGTAGAAGCAAATGAAGCTCCTAGGCTCCCAGGAATTCCCAGACATATTGGGTTGGCCAAAAAGTTCGTTTGGGTTTTTCTGTAAGATGTGGAAAACCCGAATGAACTTTTGGCCAACCCAATAGTTCCATGAGTGAAATGGGAAAATCACAGTAAAATTTAATCAAGCACTCATGGAAGCCAGGCACCAAGGATAAGAACAAGCAGGAACAACCAGCTGCCACAACAGACACACAAGAATGTAAGGTTTTCGAATTGTCAGAGTATAAGACACAGTCCTATCTTTAAAGCAGTAAGATGAACTTGAAAATATTTTAAGGAAATAGGAAACTGCAAGCCTAGCAGATTGGAGGGGAAAAAATAGAATTTAGAGAAAAGAAAAGAATGGTAAAAAGAAAATTAAACCAAGGGACTGATAACAAAGGATTAAACCACACTATTTTATACTCTGAATAACCTTCTATATTTTTGATAAGAGTAGATTTTGTGAGATCTTATATTTTATGTGGTTAACTTTTGATTTAAATTTATTTGAAATTAATGAATAAATGACATTTTTAATGTTTAAATTCTAACTCGTCAATACATAAAGATAATTCAAAGTGCATTAAACTTACATTAAATCTGTATTTCAGTTTCTACATTCAACTGAAGTATAGATAATGATATAGATGTATGAGTGACCTCTTCAATACCTTAAACAATGGCCTAAATTGGTCTTAATTATCTGAATATATCATGAACACTTGTGGATTTTGAGACCAAATATTTAAGTTAAATGGTGTCAGTCTCCATTTTATTTAACAACTTGAGTATAAATAACTTTGGAAGAAAGGCAGATATGACTATAGGGTCAGTATATAAGCATGCAAGTGGAAAGTTTCTGGGTTCCACTAGCATGCAAGTGATTCAGCAGTTAACACAATCTGTGTTCCCCAGAGAATAATTTCAATTTTCAGGACTGGTAAAACTTATAATTGAGGCTTAGTGTATGGAAAGGATAGAACCACCATTTTCTAACTGTGAGTAAATGTATCTACAAATGTTGGATGTGTAATATCCAATTCATCCCTAGAGATGCTAATTATTCTTTAATAATGTGGTAATGAGGTGAAACATTGAGGTGCCAGCAGGCGTAATAGACCATGTTTCATATCACTCATTTAAATCAGAGCATTAATTTTCATTGCAAGATAGAGTCAGTGATAGAAACTGAGGCAAACTGGGGGGAAAATAAAGTTTAGCAAGTACAAACAATAAGCCACACAATAATTGGCTCTTAAAATCCTGATCTCATTTACTTGCAGCCAGACTTGTTGAAAGATGGCCATCAGAAGAAAAACAAAAATCCCCTCTGTGGTGCAATAGTAATGTTAATAGCTCTTAGCAAGGAAAAAACATAAAAGTGCAAGTTAAATGCCATAAAAGATAATTCTTTTGAATGCAACATGAAGCCAGTGGGGAGGGGGGCCATAGTTTCCACTTTGGTATTATTATTCCTCAACTTTCATTTACTGAACACCCGTCATGTCAAGATATAAACAAAGAAGTAGACTTTGTCCAGCAAGCTTACAGTATGTATAACCCAGAGCCAGGGATGAATCTCATAGGTGAGAGTAAGTTGCGTGTTACATTTAATGAATGTTTTGATTTGTATTCCATCTTTCTCCTCCTCTGTCTACCTCAGTCACAGATTAGAAGAGAGGCTGGAAAAAGTAAGACCTTTCAGAGGAGATGGCTGATTTTTTTTTTGACAGGAAAGCACATGTAGAAATGAGTAGACGAAAGTGGCTTAGTCCACTGTCACGACCTCTGAGAAGAGAAAAAGCAGGAAAGTAGGTAGGTCAATGCTGAGAATGGTGGGATCAAGAGTGCACCATTCTTAGGCTGCATCTGCCGTTTGAATGAATGAGTAAACAAACAAAGTAAAGAATTTGGGTTTTAGTTCTATAAATTGACACAAAATTTAGTATATCTAAGTCTTTTAAGAAATTAGGACATTAATCATATACTCTCAAGGTGAAAATAGCCAGTATGGTTTAATGAAAAAAGCATAGGCTCTGGAATCAGAAGGACATGAAGACATGAATTAACCAGTTTTCTCATAGAAAAGATGAAAGGAGATATAATTTGTAAAATATCTGGCACATAGCAGGTTATAATCCTAAAAGGATTAGAAAAGGATTTGTTTCTATATTATATGACATTTGTATGAACTAGGATAATTTTTTTTTTTTTGCAGATCCAAGTATCTATTCTTTTTTGATTCTTTCCCATTTAGGTTGTTACAGAGTAGGATAATCTTACATATTTGATTCTTGAGGGAAATTTTTACATAATACTTCCTATGATATCATTGTGGCTAAGAATACCCTGTCCAAATACTTTGGGAATGAGGAGAATTTTTGCATTGAACTATAGGAACTTATAATATGTGCTAGATGAAAGGATATCATAATTGAAGAGAACTGAAGAGAAACTTTTACCCTATCCTATAAATAGAAAAGTAGCAAGGTAAAGAAGAGGAGGCTTGGTTGTTAAGGAATGTACGAGCAGCTGTATTAGTTAGCTTTTGCTGTGTGACAAATTATCCCCAAACTTAAATGATTTTTAAACAACAATCATTTACTAAAGTTCACAGTTCTGTGGGCCAACAGTTTTGGCTGAACTCAGCTGGGTAGTTCTTCTGTTCTTGGCTGGCTTCATTGATGTATCTTTGATAAGCTGCTTAGTCAGCTAGGGCCTGGATGATTTCCAGGTTCTAGGATGATTTCAGCTGGGATGGTTTGCTCTGCTCCTGTGGTCTTCCATCATCCAGGATGCTAGCTTAGGGTTCATCCAAGGGAATGAGGGGTTCCAGGAGACTGAGGGGAAGTGTGCAAAGGCTCTTAAAGTCTACTGTTTGAACTGGCACACCATTACTTCTACCATATTCTATTGGCCCAAAGCAAATAACACAGCCAGTCTAGATTAGGGGTGGGGGAAATAGACACTGCCTCCTGGTGGGAGGTACAGTCACATTGCAGAGGGCATGCATGTAGATAGTTGCGGCCAATTTTGCAAACTGCTACAGCAGGGAAGTGAGTTCTAGTAGATTTTATGATGAGAACAAAAGATCTTGAGGAGGACCTATAAGAGACTGATTTCACCAAACCCAACAATTTTCCCAACAGTGGTGATTAGAAAGGCCTAGAAGGGTGATGTAGAACTTGATGGGAACTCTGGGAAGAATACTGAAGAGAGGTGCAAATGGGGATTTAAATTTTTTCAGAGAGAATATGTGTTTAAGGTGTTCTATAGATAAAAGAAATTCACTTCAGAGAGAAAAGAAATTATTCGTGTTAAACTTTAAGTTAGATAAAATGTTGAAGTCAGTGGTTGGGTAATTGCAATATAGAGAAAGTCAGGTGGAGTGTATCAGTGTTAAAAAAGAAGAGAAAGGGAACACAGAAAAAATCCAGATCCTATCCAAAAATATAAATATGACATACAGCTATCTATGATTTTTTTTTCCTGTAGAAATGTGGTACTTTTGTTTTATAAGGCAATAAGTTCCATTTTAGGATACCCAGATGCAAACAGGAATTTCTGAGAAATCTGATCTTTTTACCCTTGTAAACAGGATGAGTGAGGGTGGAGTGCAGAGAAGTGGTGTCTCTTCAGCCCTACAAACTGCCTCTAGTTCTGGCAGTGGGGGAACACCCTTTTTCAGAATTTATACTCTCTATGTGCCCATCACTAATATGCAGTTGCTTCCACCATGGAGCAGTCATTTAGCAGTAACTCTCACTCTATTCTAGATGATTAAGCAGGAAACAAAAATACAAGGGACATTTAAGGGCAGGGACCTTATTAAGGCAGTGTTTATGGTCACCAGACTGTTAGTTAAAGACAATAGGATCACGCCACACCCAGCCCAGCGCAGGCCATCTTATTAGCTCTTGCCTCTGTCTTGGTGCCTGTGGCAGTTTTATATTATTAGGGACAAGAGCTGGATCCTGGGCTATTCCTGACAAACAGGGTTAAATAGAAATTTAAGGGACAGAGAGAACAGGGCCACATTATAGCATTATTATACAAATCTCACTTTGGATGTAAGATGAACTGCCGTATTTGAGAATTCTGACTCCTGGGCACCATGGTCCACAGGCTAACACAGTTAAGGTTCTCTGCAGAGAAGAGAAGCAGTCAGTAAGGTTTGGCAGATAATCACAGGTGCTTCTTCACCCTGACCAGGCAGGGTAGGTGTCCAGGCTGGGGCTTCCATCAGGGTGCCAGAGCGGCTAATTTTAGATTTTTTTTGTGAAACCTCATAAACTTCGGTCCGCTAATTCATATTCTTTGCGACACTGCTGATGAAGCTTATGACTGCAGTTCTGAGTTGAATTCCAAGCTCTTGGGACTTTCCAAGAAGTGAGATCAAACTGGCCAGGGCCTCCGACAGGCTATGTCGATCTTTCTCAGTGGCATTCCACCCAAATTGCATTGGCCTTTCTGAACATGGGTGTTCTGTGCTGCTTGTGCTTGAAGGTGTGTGTAAATGGATGAAATTTATTTGTGACACAGCCTCTGTGGTTCTCTTGCCTACTTGAAGTTAAACTTTTGAAAAGTAACATAACCACAGTATAGAAAGTTTAGAAGATAATGAAAATATAAAGTTTAGAAATTGCTACCTTCTGGTATAGCCATTGTCTTTTCTGATATATTTAGGTAGAGCCTTTACACACATGATTTTTTTATCAATATAATTGTGACTGGGACATAAGTATCAGGTGTCTTAAGCACTTCCTCATGTTTTCACATAGATGCTACATAGTCTTCAGAGCTAATTTAATTGAAAGAATGTAAAAAGATGTAATCAGTCTTTTACGGGGGATATGTAGGTCACTTCTGTTTTTTCTTTTTTATAAACAAAGGTGCTTACAGACTTCCTTCTGGGTTTTTTATTATTTGCCTGGCAAAGATTCCCAAAGCAGAACCTCTGTGACAAAGAGAAGTCACATCTTTATGACTCGACACATATTGCCCCATTGCTTTTCCTGTCTATAGGCCTTTATAAATTCTGTTCTTGTTATTTATCTTCTACTCAGGCATCTTGTGTACTAAGAAACATAACAACAGACCAAAAGCAGTGATGCCTCTGTTAGTGACTCTCCCCAGATAGTCTCTGTTTACCCTGACTCCTTTTGTACTCAGTTTCTACTTTGGTTTGGATTAAAAACACCAACAGCAACAATAACAAAACTCAAAAAACAAAAAAAAACTTCCTTATCTTCTGGAAATGTGGCTTTTGCTTAATTTCTTTAGTTCAGCATCTCTTGGGGCCCAAGGACACTTGTATTCGAGCCCCTGTTCTCAGAGACCCCACTCAGACCCTGTTCATCATTGAGGGTGAAGTATGAGAAGGGATTTGGGTAGTCTGTGGGAATGCACATGTGTAGAAGACTCTCTGAATCATGCAAAGACTTGGAAATTATCATCCCTCTTAACACTTCAATGATTTTATAGGTGATTTTGCCGTATTTTTATTTGTCACACTGATTTTCACTTTTTGACTTGTTATTTAATTATTAAACAGGTATTTATTAGCATTTTATATGGTATATATGTTTTTCAGATTATTTGGCTTGCTATTAGAGAAAAAGTATTTTAATTGACTGGTTAGACTTAGTCCCTGAGACTTATAATATCTTTGGGCAAATACATTGAAGTCAGTTCATTTGAGTTCCTTCATTTCAAAATCTCTGCATTTAGAGCTGTTTCGTTGCGTTCTAGGCACTGTGCCAGAAATTGTTGTTATAAATAGAGATAATACCTCACCTTTAGTAGCCCTGATCTAGCTGGGCAGATGAATAAAGCTATAATATGATGTGTTAAGTGCTCAATCAGAATTATATTTTTAATAAGTACTATGGGGATACAGCTGTGAGAGTAATTAATTTTCTCATGGGGAGAGTAGAAGTTACCAAAAAAGAAATAATGCATGAGAAGTGTGAAGGACTTGAAGACAGATTAGGAAGTGAGAGTGGAGAGGTCATTCCAGACAGAAGGACTGACACAAACGAATCACTGATATATCAAATGTCTGGTTTGAGGAACAATACATAATCTGGAGTGGTACAGAATAAGGTAAGCGGAGGTGCTGGAGTTGAGGCTGCAGCACTGGGCAATGGATAAATCATTGCGGGCCTTGTATAATAGACTAAAGACTTTCAATTTGGTTTTGTGGGTAATGAGGAAGAGTCATCAAATGGTTTTAAGTTGAAGGTTGATTTGACCAGATTTATCCTTTAGAAGATAACTATCAAAGCTGTAGGAAAGCCTAGGAGGCAGGAAACCTAGTAAGGAGGTGACCACTGAGATATTTAGGTGACATGGAGAAATGAGAACAGATCCACAAGAAGCTTCATCATCAGTATTGATAAGAACTGTTAACCACTGGATATGGGAAATAAGGTATAAAGATGATGCTAGAGTTCTTAGTTTGGGCCGTTGTTCTCATTTTGGGCCATTGAGTATCTAGATAGTGGTATGTTAATCAATATCAGAAATTCAGGAGGAGAAATATATTTTGGACATGAAAAGTAGAAAACAAGTTTGTTTTTGGACATTGCAGTGGCCACTATTGGTTGCCTAGTCAACTTTAATTTCCTATCTCCTTTCTTAAGAGATGACCCTTTCAGTACTTGTGTTCTAAGGATATATCATGGTTAGTCTAAGCCAGGAGGTTATTTTGCCTCCTAGGGGATATTTGGCAATGTCCGAAGACATTTTTGGTTGTCAAGAGTGGCAAATTCTATTGGCATGTAGTGGGTAGAGGCCACGGATGCTGCTAAACATTCTACAATGCATAGAATAGCCCCCTACAGGAAAGAATTATCTGGCCCTAAATGTCAGTAGTTCCAAGGTTGAGAAACCCTGGTCTAAACTAAGTATGGTACTCTCATTCCATTTGCCAGTGACTGGTTTAGATATAAACATGGATCTCTTTCAGTGGGACTTTTGTAATGTTTTTCTCTTAGGGAAGTGAAACGCTTCATGTATGGATGATGTTATGTTTGAATATTACACCTAGAATTGTTGCATTCATCTTGCCATCAGCTTGAGGATAAAGCCAATGCAGAGGAGGGCAGGGCCAAAAAAAAAAAAGGGCAGAGAAAAGGATTCAGAGCCTTGATGTATATCTCAGCAGTACCTGTAGCCTGCTCTACCTCATGGGGCTGTAAATTTGCTTATGGTCTAAGATAGAATGAGTAGAAGTTTCCTACTACTTGTAAGCTAAAGCATCCTGATACTGCCATGTTGGGTTGCTTGTGGATGATTCAGAATGGTAGTGTTAAAATGTGATATTAGAGTTAGGGAAAAGGTTAAGCCTGGAGTTAGAGCTGTGAAAGATTTCACATAAGGGTGATAGGCACAGTCATGGAGCTGATACTCGAATCCAAGCAGGGCTTGGAGAGCAAGAAGGAAAGCCAATAAGGGTAGAATGTTAAATTGTGAGTCTGAGAAGAGGAAGATTTAGTAAAAGAGTTGCTGAAAGGAGTCAGGAAAGCTAAGTGCCAAACCTAATGAGAGATACAGTGTTATAGAGACCACATGACATTTTCTGAAAAGTTATACTTTTTGTTCCATACTGTGGAACAAAATTACTGGGATGCAGGTGCTCAGCCAGAAACTACATTTCCCAGACCCCTCTAACCTCAAGGAAGTCCAATGGGAGAGAATTTGTTACTCACAGTTTGGGGGAGTTTTGAGTGCATATCCCAGGCAGGTGAGAAAAAAGGCTATGGAGTGGAAGCGAAACACTGATAAAAGAAATGGAAGATGTGATTGGTAGCTTTGGAAGAGATGTGAAAAGTTGCATGTGAGTTCACTTGAAGGAGTGTATACCTTTGGAAAAGAAGCATCACTAACAGTAGTTGGTCTCCTGCAGGAGGGAAGGTGGGAAGAATGGATACAATGTAAATCAAAGGGAGGGCAATTGAGGGGGTTCTTGGCTAAAGTCATAGATTTTTTTTTTTTTTTTCTGACAGTTGTCCACTGGGAATGAGGAGGGCAGAAGCAGGGAGTCTAGTGCTTGAAGTGAGTGATAAAGATTTGGAATAGCTACTTGTAGGCAGCAGAAAATGGAGCAGAGGAGAAATAAATTAATGGATTGTTGAGCAGCTGAAGTTGAATCTAATAAATTTGTGATGGATCCAATTAGCATATTTATGTGATTCCCCTTGGCAATGCTCAGTGACTCTTGAAAGGAAACAGTTGTATTAATCCAAACTTGGAGATTGGAAGGAGGGGTAGAATAGAAGGTAAAATGGCAAAGTAATAATTGTAAATGCTGGTAGGAAAGTTGCTGGTATTATTGAGCATCAATTACATTGTCAGTAGAAACACATTCAGATAAATTCTGATTCTTAGGGTATTAAAGAACACAGTGGGAATTATGAATGGTTAGAATGCATCTTTAGGCATCAAGTGATCTCTCAGGGATGAGGTTTGGGGGGTGGTTGTAGGGCTTGAACATTTATTTAAAATGACAACAGGATAAAGTGTAATTGAAGGCAACAGATCATGTCTTGGATGTCCTGTTTCACAAATTAATAGCGTTTTAAAATAGAAATGGATTTACCAAAATTCACCCACTTTGTAGATAAAGAATGTGAGCTTCAGAGATGCCAAGGGCAGATGCCCAAGGTCAGGTAGCTTTTAATGACTAAACAGATTATAACCTGGATATCTTTGTTTTCAGCTGAATATGCTCTTCCGGGAGCAGTTCTGGAGTAGATAAAAGAAAGATACTTTTCTTCAGTATCTTTCAGATTCTTCAGTTGAACAAATATTCCAAATGCCTCAGTTGCTCTGCAGAATTGTTTTGAAAACATTTCTCTACCATACTGTAGAAGTTCTAGAAGGCTAGTCACATCTCTAGAGGCTGACTCCCATGGTCTGGGAAGGGCAAGCTTTGCAGGGAATCTGGATGAAAGCCAGGTGAGGCATTTGCTTAGGAGTCAAGTAACAGGGTGGCAAAAAGTCACTGGAGGGAAACAAAAGGGGATTTGATGTAACTAATTGATTAGGAATGTAGCCTGAAGCATGTGAATTGGGGGAGACCTTCACAGTCCACTGGCTAAGTATGTGCTTTCTAATCAAGAGGTTAGTGTTCATGTGAGTCCTGTTTCTCTTTTGAAAGGGGTTTATTCATTGGAGAAGTTATTGGGAACATGTGTTTATTAGGCTGGGCTGGTGAAAGCCTTAACATTGTTGAAAGAGATCAGCTGTGTTCCTCAACCTCTGCTGTGCCCTACAGTAGTTGACAAGCTTGTAGGAACAGGATGGAGAGAGAAGGTGTGTTTTTCCCTGCAGGTTTTATTGACTGCTCTATATGTTGAAATGCAATACTGTAAAGTTGGGGTTTGTTTTTTAAAGTGACCCAAATCACGGCTCAGAGCATATGGTTTACTAAGTGATCAGCCATTGGTATTTCCTGTTTATATTTATTATTAGGTCTAGTTTATTTTCATACTTAAATTCTTTGTAAACTCTATTTTTCTTTTTAGAGTTGTTTATGAACCTTAAAATGGTCTCTTTTGTGTATTTAATAATTGGAGAGCTGAGCTGTCTTTCTGCATTTTAATTAGATAGTTTGTTTTTAGGGGCCATATGCTTTCTTCACTATTTCAGTGGAATGTCTGTTGTCATTGAATTTTCCCACATTTGGGCAAGTGAGGAACATGCCCTTGAGGAGGTGATTAACTTTCAGTATCAGTAATAATTGTATGTTTTTCTCTCTGTTTCTCCCTTCCTCCCTCCCTCCCTCCCTCCCCCTCTCTCTCTCTCTCTCTCTCTCTCTCTCTCTCTCTCTCTCTCTCTCTCTCTCTCTCTCTCTCCCTTTTTCCCTCCTTGCCTCAACTCCTTCCTTTCTTCCTTCCTTCCTCACTCAGTGAACATAGCCATACTATAATGTGGAGTAAATACAAGTAAATACAGATCTCTTTTTAAACAATTACATTCTCATAGCTTCCTTTTTCTCTGATTAAAAAAATGTCACTAAGGATGAAGCTCATTTCATTAGGTCTCTGCTGGGGGTAAATAGTTTTGAAAGCTTGGTAAAATAAATAAGATTATTTTGAGAGTGGGAAAAATACATAAGCTTTTAGCATCCACAAATACTTCACTTATTCTAGGATGACAGTATGATTACATCAAAATGCTTAATACGAATGGCACGTCTTCTGGTTGCCTATTTAGAATGCTTGCTTTTCTTTTATCTTGTTCCTGGTGGAATACTCACTTTTTGTAAGACTTTACAGATTTTATTTCAGTAATTTCTGTTTTCATTTGGTGAACTCCACTTTGTTGTATTATTGTTTATTGTCAAAAATAGGGTCTGCACTGCCTTTGAAAGTATGGTTTGTGCATAGCCAGTTAAAAAATAAGTACAAGAGAGAATGCAGTCATACTGCTTGTTTACTCTTTTGACTTACCATTCAAGTGTAAATATGAAATCAGTAGGTCAATACAGGAAAATATTATTATAGCCTTATTTTGCATAATTTTCAGTACTCAGGAATTGCTTTAAGTTCCAGTGCCTTTTCCCATCCCTCATTTCTACTTTTTCCCGTTGGATAGATAAGGACGTAGAGAGGTGGGGATGAAGAGAAGAGTATACAGGTTGGTTTCTTGCTGTCTCCTCTCCTGCCTCTGTTCTACGACATCAACTCAGAGCAATTCATCTTCTGATATCTCAAAGTAGGCAGGAGACTATTGGTTGTGTTCAATAACTTACTCTATAATCTTATAGTTATATTATAAAAGCTTATTCAAATTCAGATATTTGACACAGTGTTAAAGTGGGATTCCAGTATACACAATTGTGGTGCAATATGCCATTTCTTTACAATTTATTCATGTTAGATGCAGGCAACTCCATCAGCCTCTAACTGATTGTGATATGGCCTTGTTCAATTCTCTTGTCTTCACCCTATTTGAGGCCTGTTTGTTATGCCCTTTACTACTCTTCTGGGACTGGATATATTGAGTCTTCAATATGCTTTTCTTTAACAGCGTGAGGATGGAGGATAGTAGAACTTGCAAGGGACTGGCTGGCTATGGTGATTGGTGGACCAATCTCTGTTTGCCTAAAGGCCAATGAAAGTACATGGGCTAGCGTTTCCTCCACCTATTTGGGAGAACTTTTTTATTTTGGGGGGTTTCAGACCTTTCTCCAGTTCGTGAAGTGACAACTCTGGGTTTTGGCCATAGCCTGTTAATTCAGAGAGGTGTCAGGACTTCTATAGGGACCTCTGTGTGTTTCTCTCTGAAGCATCTCCCGTCCCCTCAGAAAATCATCTTATTTTCCCTTTTATTTTTCCTTCTGCCAATCCCTCTTTACTGATGGAAATTTAGTGGGTTGGTTTTGATAGTTCTCATTGGACAACTCAGTGGAAATTTCTGAACCTGTGAGACCCTGTGGTGGTAGGGAGGCTTTGTTCATGTGAGGGATTTTCTATATCTTTTTCCTGGGCTGTCTACCTATCCCCTCAGCAGCTGCTTTTATTCATTTATTTTGGATTAAAAAAACAATTATAGTATAATTTACATACAGTAAAATGTACACATCTTAAGATTATGGTTTGATGAGTTTGACAGATGTTTACACCATGTAACCTTTAGGGCAATCAAGGTAGTGAACTTTTCCATTTCCCCAGAATGTTCCCTTATGCTCCTTCTCTGCCAGTCATCCTACCATTTTTCTCATAACTGTCATCATGGATTAGTTTTGCATATAAGTGAAGTCAAAAGAATATGTATTCATTTGTGACTGACTTCTTGCACTCAATTTAGTGTTTTTCATGATTCGGTTTCTTTTTGCACGTATGAATTCCTTTTTCATGACTAAGTAATATTCAGTTATATGATTATACCACAATTTATTTATTCATTCTTATGTTGATGGACATTTGGGTTGCTTTTAGTTTTTGAGTATTATGAATATTTTTGTATAAGTCCTTTTGTGGACATATGTTTTCATTTCTCTTGAATAAGTATCTGGAAATGCATTGTTTGGTCTAGGATTGCTTAAGCTGCTTCTTTAAAAAAAATAATTGGAGATATTAGTGGAAAACTTGGGAATTTGTCACTACTTACTGCTCTGGTGTATGTAGAATGTGGTTTAGGATGACTAAGCTACTTTCTAGAATCTTTACTTTTTCTCTCCTCTGGCAATGTTTCCTTTTTAAAATTTTTTTTTAAATTGAAGTACAGTTGAATTACAGTGTTGTGTTAGTTTCTGCTGTACAGCAAAGTGATTCAGTTATACATATATATATTCTTTTTCATATTCTTTTCCATTATGGTTTATCACAGGATATTGAATATAGCTCCCTGTGCTATACAGTAAGACCTTGTTGTTTATCCATCCTATATATAATAGTGTGCATCTGCTAATCCCAAACTCCCAATCCTTCCCTTCCCCACCCTCCTCCCCTTGGCAACCACAAGTCTGTTCTCCATATCTGTGAGTCTGTTTCTGTTTCATAGATATGTTCATTTGTGTTGTATTTTAGATTCCACATACAAGTGATTTCATATGGTGTTTGTCTTTCTCTTTCTGACTTAGTTCACTTAGTATGATAATCTCTAGGTCCATCCATGTAGCTGCAAATGGCATTATTTCATTCTTTTTTTATGACTGACTAATATTCCATTGTACATATGTACCACATTTTCTTTATCCATTCATCTGTTGATGGACATTTAGGTTGTTTCCATGTCTTGGCTATTGTAAATAGTGCTGCTATGAATGTAGAATTTTAGTTTTGTCTGGATATATTCTCAGGAGTGGGATTGCTGGATCATACAGCAACTCTATTTTTAGTTTTTTGAGGAACCTCCATACTATTTTCCATAGTGGCTGCACCAATTTACATTCCCATCAACAGTGTACGAGGGTTCCTTTTTCTCCACATCCTTGCCAACATTTGTTGTTTGTGTTCTTTTTGATGACAGCCATTCTGACAGGTGTGAGGTGATATCTCACCGTGGTTTTGATTTGCATTTCTCTAATAATTAGCGATGATGAATATCTTTTCATGTGCCTGTTGGCCATCTGTATGTCTTCTTTGGAGAAATGTCTATTTAGGTCTTCTGCCCTTTTTTTTTTTTTTTGCGGTACGCAGGCCTCTCACTGTTGCGGCCTCTCCCGTTGCAGAGCACAGGCTCCGGACACGCAGGCCCAGCAGCCTTGGCTCACGGGCCCAGCAGCTCCACGGTATGTGGGATCCTCCCGGACTGGGGCACGAACCCGCGTCCCCTGCATCGGCAGGCGGACTCCCGACCACTGCGCCACCAGGGAAGCCCTGTGAGCTGTTTTTATACTTTGGAAATTAAGCCCTTGTCGGCTGCATCATTTGCAAATATTTCCTCTCAGTCCATAGGTTGTCTTTTCCTTTTGTTTATGGTTTCTTTTGGTGTGCAAAAGCTTTTAAGTTTCATTAGGTCCCATTTGTTTATTTTTGCTTTTATTTCTATTGCCTTGGGAGACTGACCTAAGAAAACATTGGCTGGACATGCTTCTTAAAAAGAAAGTGGCATTAAGATTGTGCCTCCTACTTTATTTGATTGCTGTGATAAATTTCTTGGTTAGTTTTAGCCTATTTTTTTTCTTTCATTTATTAGGCTTGTGGGAAGGATGATTCTGTGATCTGGCTTCAAACTGCTAGTTTTCCTTAGAAGTCCAATGTGTAGCAGACAAAATATTGAAAATTGCTCAACTAATTCAGAGTTCTCCTTTCCATGCATTATATATATTTCTCAAAGCAGATATATATATTTTAAAAGTGAATTTGACTTTATTCTTCCATCTCCCCTCAGAAGTCCAGTAAATCCATTTTGATGGCCAAATAGGGAAAATAGTTTTTCAGCAACAACAAATGTAATGGGATTCAGTTTGTGGCTGATAGGAGACTTTCTGTCCTTAAAAATCAAACACTTCGTTAACATGAACAAATCCGAGGACAATTCTGAGAAAGATTCATCTTCTTCAGTGGGATGTTTTAAAACACATGGGTAATTCTCTTCACTTGCAGGATTTTAAGTCATTCTATTGTGAATGTACTTGCCTTTGAAATAGCATTGCCTCTTGGATAGATGACTGTTCTATACACTGGATGACCTTGTGCCTAGTCCTGTCTCCACTTATCAGCTGTTGTTGGCAAGTGACAATTTTTTCTGTGATTGAAATCCTCCATCAGTAAAATGCTATGTGTGTATCTCAGGGAGTCCCATGCCAATAAACACAGAGATGTATGTAAGACATTTTGAGATATTTTCGAAGAAAAATGCCTTTGTGACAATGTTGTTATTTATCTGGCTCCGAGGAGGCCTCTTCTGGTTTTCAAATTGAAGGCCCAGAAATCATTTTCCCTAACATGAGGTTTTCCATGGAAATGCAGAAAACCGTATTTGGAACTTGAATTTATGTGATACGTATTCTTCCATGTTCTCTCTGCATGCCTGTTACTTTGTATTTAGCCTGATTTTTTCCCTGTTAACATTGATTATCCTTTTTTTTTTCTGTCATTTATTTCTTTGTAGGGCACTCACTGTTTGGCCAATAAGAAGTAATCCTAATTTTGTCTTAAGATGAAAATGCACATAGGCAAAGGGAGGCTGGGCTTTGTATTAAAAGTGGTGTCTTGGCTCCCTTTGCCTCATCTGGGATTCTCTTGCATCTTGGCTTTCTTTGACTTCCTTGGAAATCTGTTCTACCACTCAGTCTGATTCCAGCAGTTGTGATGTAGCGTTGTGCAAATCTTTGCTAGCTGTAAATACCCTCTTAAAGATGTATTCAACCACAGATTTTGATCTGCAAATTATTAATGCTAAAACTATTTGAAGAAGGACACATTTCCAGATACCAAGCCAACATGAAGCTTTCATATAAATCAAATATGGCAGAACCAAATTAAAACTATTGAATTTTTCCCAGTCTCTAGGTTTGGGTCATTGTGATGGCCTAATTTCCCATTTGTGGTTAGCATCAGTGTATCCTATACTATGTGTCACCCCAATGCTGCATCTGGCCAACGTGCATAGGGAGCCTTTTTCCCTCCAGGCTTGGCTTGTTGTAAGTTAAACATGGAATGAAGGGACATGCTTTTTTGACTTGTCTCTGGCAATATGAGATGACTTTGCTTTTCAGTGTTTTCTCTTTCTCTTCCTCTTTTTAATGTAATTTCACACGTTAAAATACACTTCTTTAAAGTTGAACCTATGCGGCGAATGTGTGCATGTGTGTGTGTCATATGTAAGTTTTCTTGATAACAGATTTGCCTAGGAGGCAGATAGAAAAGATATACTTTCTGAGGTACCCCCTCTATCAGATATGAGAGGAATTAGGTTAAGAGTAGGCTTGAAGGTAGCAAGAGAATGCCCTTTTCAGAAGCTGCTGTAAACTTCACCTTGGTTTGGTTTCTTACTCTGGGCTGGAAGGGTGGGAATCAGCAGGCATGTGCGTGCCACACCGAATTAGAGTCTGGAGAGACTGGCAGAAGCACGCCCAGGGCCCAGGGACACCGCTTGACCAAAGCACATGGTATGCTAATATTGTAAGATCAGCTGCCATGTAAAGCCTCAGAAATCCAGAACACTTCCATTGCCATTTTTCAGCTCTCCTTGGCAAGTCCTTTTCTCTCTGTGACTGAAATCCTTAGCAAAATGGTAGAATATATTTTATCTGCATATCTCAGGGCAGAAGGAACAAATGCTGGAGAAGAGATAAGGAAGGAAACTAACATCCATTGGGCTAACGTGCCTTTTCTCTTTTAATTCTATGAGATTGTTTGTTTCTTTATACCAAATTACAGGTAATAAGGCAAAGCTCTGAGAAGCCAGGTGACTTATTGAAGGCCAAATAGTAGGTAAATGGTAACTAGAATTCAGGCCCAAGTATTTGGATTCAGAGTGTATGTTTGGACTAATATATACTAAACCTTTCTCCCCCTTGCTCACCCCCAAGTACTGATATCCAAAGTAGCAAGTCTGTCCATATTAAACATCAGCTTAGCTTGCTCTCTCCTAAAGGCCATAACCCAGTGAATTACATTAAATTAAGTTTAGGCTGACGGTTTGGTAAGTTTGAAATGTATGATATTGCCTTTTAGTTTGATTTTTTTGTTCTTGATAGACTTTATGGACTATTGCAAAGTTTTGGCATTTCTCTAATGCTGACAGACAGAAAGAGGACATAGCTTCATCTATGCATTTACTCAAATGCCATGATAAAATACCCATTTCAACACATCTGTACATACATATGTAAGGCACTGTGCCCAGCCTTCCCCTCCCCTTTCTCCTTCTCCAAAAAAGAAAAGGAAAAAGAAAAAAAGAGAGAGGCAGTGTAAATGTAAATTAATATTACATTAGAATACATGATAGTTTCTTTTTATTTTTGTGGAACATGTAAAACATGGGAAACCTAAAAGAAAAGATTTAGTATTGACAGATAAATGCACAGATCAGCTTTTTAAATAATAGATGTTTTAGCTTATGCTAGTGGTTTGGTTGGAGTTATGCATATTGTTTAAATTAGTCCCATAGCCTAGAGGGGGCTTTTGCAGGAAGCCATTGTAATTTTCATCCCTTTAGACACTGGTATTTTCATGAGCTGAAGTTAAGTGTCTCAAGGGATAATGGAATATCAGTAAAACATTTCCTGAGCTCTCTTGAATTGTGCATTGGTATGCCCAAGTCTCCTCTCAGAAGAACAGAGCTTTTGTTTCGTTTTGTGAAAAAATGTTGCCCCCAGATGCAGTTCTTTTAATGGATATTAAAAAATATATTCAGAAAAAAAATAGTTCAAGTAATGTAGTCAGTAAAAATGTTCCATACTTAGTTTGAAGAAATCATGGGGATTTGATTATTTATTATTTGCCTTTTTATACCTATATAATAAAGCAACAAATTCAAAGTATTTGCTTAACCTAAGGTTTTCTGAAATATTATGAAATAAAGCTTTATAGGCATTTTGAGATAGAGAAATAAAACCCTTTAGCTACACTTGTTTTTATTAGAAATTCCCAAAGACTTGTAAGTTACTTTTATAAAATTAAAATTCACGTATAGTATTTGATATGAATAAAGCAATAAAAAGCCATCAGAAACACTGGTACCTTACTGGATATTAATGTGACTTGGAAGGCATTTATTTTATGTTCTTAGCTTCAGCAGCTGGGTGGATGGGTTTTCTGTTAGTTAACAGAATGAACAAGGGTGTGTGAGAAAAGAGTTAGCTCTTTGGGTCTTAAGTTTGAGGTGGTTTGTGGTGCCCTCTCTAGTAATCACAGAGACACTGGCAATAGCTACAGGGAGGGTTAACAGGACATGGCATCCAGACCTCAGCATAGGTCAGGTTGCGTTTTGAAATCACCGTACTCTCACTATGACATGATAAAGCATGCCTGATTACATTAATTAGGAAGCATGTCATATACGCTGATTACTTTGTGCAACAGAAATACTGTAAATGTTACACACCACAGAAATATGGTAAATTTTAACGCAATTATGCCACCAATTGTGGTGGCAATCTAAAGAATGGCATATGACCTGGCTGTTTTCTCTACTATGTTTCTGAGTGGAGACCATTTCTGTGATTGTGGCCTTGTGATTATACTCGATGTACCTCGTGATGTTCTTTTAATATTTTCTATGACTTTGTCCTGGCTATTGGTGGAGGCAATTTTATTTGCTATCTCTTAGCTCCTGTGGGCTCAGGAAGAGTCTCTGTTCCAGGGTCAGAGATAATCTCTGAGTTTACAGCTTGCTGGTATAGTCTTTAATGCTATGTTTTTTCTTTTTCTTTTTTTTTTTTGGTCCCATCTCTAGGCTCTACCTGCTAAGAACTATAGAATCTGCCTGAGTCTTTCTGTTTGAGAGATCTTCAATACTTGAATATTTGTCAGATCTATATTTCCTAGAAAAATATTTGTTCTAGTTTCATTCCTCTGAGACACTGTTCTTCAGTCAGTTTTGATGGGCTCTTGCAAACAGTTTCTCCTATCATTTGTGAAACACACACACACACACACCATATCCTAGTCTCCTGATCAAAACAACAATAAGAACAAAAATTTGCAGCTACAATGCAACAGCTCTCTCAAACTGCTACTTTAATATCATGCATTCCTTCATTGTCACATTTATTGAAAGCACATTTTAAATCTACTTGAAACTTCCACTTCCTAATCACCCCTTCCTGTATTCCTTGTAAAAAAAAGCTACTATTCTCCAGCGGTCGCCAACAACATGCTTGCTACCAAAGCAAACAGTGATTTGGTCAGTCTCGTTCTCCTTGCCTTTTTTGTAGACTGTGATGCTACTGACCGTCAGTCCTTTCTAACACACTGCCTTTTGTGCTTGGCTTTCAAACCACAGCTTTATCCTGACTCGTGGAAGGAGCAGGGCTTTGTGATCGGGTAGACTTGGTGGGAACCTCAGACTTGGTGTGATCCCCATTGTGCTAACCAAAAAATGCCCCACACTTTTCCAAATGTCTTCTGCAGAGGTGATACTGCCCTGGGTTGAGGGGAAATGGGAGGTTATGGTTAGCTTTTTCCTCAGAGAGTCCTTCACATCGCACACAAGCCCTTACTCACTTATTTCTTTTGAGAGGCTAGCGTGGTATGTAAGGTCCAGCGTCATTTATTTCTATTACCTCTGTCACAAAATGTGCACCTATTATCCTATTCATACTTTTCCAAACTTATTTTTTTCTTCACTTCCAAGCCTCTATCTTTTTTTTTTTTTTTTTGCGGTACGCGGGCCTCTCACTGTTGTGGCCTCTCCCGTTGCGGGGGTCCGGACGCGCAGGCTCAGCGGCCATGGCTCACGGGCCCAGCCGCTCCGCGGCATGTGGGATCTTCCCGGACCGGGGCACGAACCCGTGTCCCCTGCATCGGCAGGCGGACTCTCAACCACTGCACCACCAGGGAAGCCCCAAGCCTCTATCTTAATTAATGTGAAATGGTTGTGCTTGAGAAGCTCCTACTCATACTTTGGAATCATGCTACTCATACCAAGACCTAACCTCCTTGACCTGTAGATATAGGAGCTGCCTCCTGTGAACGCCCTTTACCACCTGCAGAGCATTTGTCCTACTGAAATCCACAGCCTATTTTCACGTCCATCTCTCTCAATACACTCAAGGACAGAGACTTTATCTTGTTCATGCCTACTATACTGTCTGGCATATTGTAGACCCCCAGTAAATATTTACTGTTATGTGAATAAAACAAAAAGAAAAGTATAATGAGATTCAGAAAAATTTTTAGGTGGAAAGAGCTTATATTAACTGGTTATTAACATTGTAGAGTGAGATGGGCTATGTTAAAACTTGGAATGTGGAGGGAAATTTTAATGCTCTTATCATGACAATGAGAGTGAGTTAACAAAGAATAAACAGACTTTGAAGTAGCATCTGCTCCCATCTGAGCTTAGAAAGAATGTCTTTATGGTAAACTTATTTTTATTCAAGTCATTTTCAAAAACCCCAGTGCAAGACGGAAAAAACTATAAAGCTGAAATCAGAAACATGAAGGATTGTGATTAGTCAGAAAGATTTCAAAAGATCAGAGTTGGGAAAGGAAGAAGAGTTAGGGTCCCTCATAACAAGAGTAAGTTTAAAAAAAAGCAATGAGCTGTACCTCTTTAATGCAGAGATTTAAATGGATTTTGAGAATTATTTTTCATAGTTTGTGAACCCCATATCTTTATCATTGAGGATATTAAAAAAAAAAACCCTTATTTTAAAACTTGGCTTTTTCTCAGCACTTTTTACAATAGCCAAGACATGGAAGAAACCTAAATGTCCATTGACAGGTGAATGGATAAAGAAGATGTGGTACATGTATACAATGGAATACTACTCAACCATAAAAAAGGATGAAATGATGCCATTTGCAGCTACATGGATGGCCCTAGAGATTATCATACTAAGCAAAGTAAGTCAGAAAGAGAAAGACAAATATCATATGATATCACTTATATATGGAACCTAAAATATGACACAAATCAACTTATTTACAAAACAGAAACAGAGTCACAGACATAGAAAACAAATTTATGGTTACCAAAGGGGAAGGGTTGGGGGGAGGAATAAATAAGGAGTTTGGGATTAGCAGATACAAACTACTATATATAAAATAGATAAACAACAAGGCCCTACTGTATAGGACAGGGAAGCATATTCAATATCATGTAATAAACCATAATGGAAAAGAATATGAAAAAGTATGTATATATATGTATAAGCGAACCACTTTGCTGTACACCAGAAGCTAACACAACATTGTAAATCAACTATACTTCAATTAAAAAAAAAACTTTAGCTTTTTCTCGTTGCCAGATTATGTTCTCAAAATTCTATTCCATTTACTCTTATGAGCCTGTCTTCAATTCTCTGTCCAGTTACTTTATTCCAGCTATTAATAGTTGGCATAGCTGCTTTGTGTAGGAGTCTTTTTTCCCCTTAGCCCACAGATAAATATTAGATGCTACTCAACGGGCATAAGTATATCTGCTTGTATTTACCTGGCCCGAATCTTCATTTTTTGGGTGCTATTTAAGATTTTATGTGGTTCAAGAGATAAGATGCTGATTTGGTTTCCTAGTAGTGTTCTAATTTTGTCAATAAAAGCTGTGCTATAGCTAATAAACCAAATCATTGCCCAAGGATCTTACGTAGTTTTCTTATTCTAGTAGTAAAGAAAGCTAGAAAAGATCTTTGCCTTAGAGCACTGCAGTTAACTGTTAATATATATAACCACTTGTTTGGAAACAAAAACTTAGTTAATGCTTAAAACCAGGTGAATTCATTTTTTCTTAATACTTTTTTGCTGATTTTATTCAGTAATTTTTGAACCATTAGCTTCCTAGGAGTATATTTGTCTTCTGTATAAGAAAGACGGAGTACTCAGGGCTGAATCAGTTCATATTGTAAATTGGTTCGTATATTCCAATTGAATGATGTAATTTTTAACATGTCACGAAGGTTCAGGATAATCCTAAATAGCTGTGAACCCATATAAATCCTGAGCTTGCACAGGTGATTTTGCTGTCCTTTGCTGGGGGAGATGCTTCACCCAGGTGTAGGCTAAAATGTGGTTGAAGGGTACTGATGGGTAGGTGGATTAATTGAATAAACATTTATAAAATGCCTACTGTGTTACAGGCAATGAGGGTACAGAGATGAGTAAATAGACATGAAAAAATAGCTATAATAAATACTCAAAAGCCATGCAGTGGAAGTATAGAAGTCATTTTAGAAGGACAACTCTGAAGGTGGTATGGTGATAAAATTGCTTGGCTCTCTTGGTAAGGGGCCATCACTATGCTACTAAGAGCAATTATTTTTACTTGCATGGACCATTTAACATTCAACGATTCTATAACCACAAACTGTATTCCCAATCACAGTCTTGTGGTAAGTGAGATATAGAGATAAAATGTCAATGGACTGACATAAGTCCTTCATGACTATATAAGGAAAACCGTTCAAAGTGTCCTATTAGTTATTGTTGGTGGCTAAGTACTGTCATCATTTTTGTTTTTTTCTTTTTTTTCCTCTTCTGCGGCATGCAGGCCTCTTACTCCTGTGGCCTTTCCCACTGCGGAGCACAGGCCCCGGATGCTCAGGCCCAGCGGCCATGGCCCACGGGCCCAGCCGCTCCGTGGCATGTGGGATCTTCCCGGATCGGGGCACGAACCCGTGTCCCCTGCATCGGCAGGCGGACTCCCAACCACTGCGCCACCAGGGAAGCCCTAAGTACTGTCATCATTTTGAGTAGAAAATAATTTCTCCAGCATGTCAGTGCTAAGGAGCTGTTTGAATTAATGATAGATTTAGTATTTAAATGTCTTGGTTCCAAAATGGCACGATGTCAGTATATAAATTTGACCCATTCAGTTCAGCATTTTCTTTGTGCATTTTCTTGGTTTTTATTTTCATTATTATGGTTTAAGTAATGCTGTTATGATAGCATTAAATCTCTCAAAGTGATTGTTACGTGCTAAAAGACAGACATAACTGAGAATGGTTTCCACTGGGAATTTTCCCGTTAGTCTGCAATCACATCACAATAATCCTCCCTGTGACTGCACCTCATATTAGTAGTTCGTGGTTGGGGCTGCAGTGACATCACCTGCCAACCACTGGTAGGTCAAGATCACCCTCTCACACTACAGCAAACATACTATATTAACAGGAATGGATTTTTAAAACTGGGTGATCAATAGTATATTACTTTAAAACAATTTTATAGTTATTCTGAATACTACATTTTATAGCAATATTTTCAGTGTCTAGAATTAAGAATATATGATGTAGTATATAAAAGGAGCCAGCGTTTCATTGAAAAAGTAACCTACTGATGGCTGTGATTTCAACACCTTTTTTTTTTTTTTTTTTGTTTTTTTGCGGTACGCGGGCCTCTCACTGTTGTGGCCTCTCCCGTTCCGGAGCACAGGCTCCGGACTCGCGGGCTCAGCGGCCGTGGCTCACGGGCCCAGCCGCTCTGCGGCATGTGGGATCTTCCCAGACCGGGGCACGAACCTGTGTCCCCTGCATCGGCAGGCGGACTCTCAACCACTGCGCCACCAGGGAAGCCCCTTCAACACCTTTTTTAATGGTTTTGTCTAGATAAGTTCAGGTTGTCACAAGTTAGCAATTTATGTCAGTTCTAGCATGGCTCTGATAGATTTTACAATTCTTGACATAGGGGTACTGTATGAGTTTCCTATTGTTGCTGTAACAGATTACCACAAACTTAGTGGCTTAAAACAATACTTATTATGTTACAGTTCTGGAGGACAGAAATCCAAATATCAAGGTAACAGCAGGGCTGTGTTTATTCTGGAGGTTCTATGGGAGAATCCATTTCCTCGCCTTTTCCAGCTTTTAGAGGCCACTTGCCCCTTGCATCACTCCAACTTTCCTTCCATAGTCATATCTCCTCCTTTGACTCTGACCTACTTGCCTCCCTCTTGTAAGAGCTCTGGGGAATACATAGGGCCTACCTGAAAAATCTAGGATAATCGCCCTATCTCTAGATCCTTAATCACGTCTGCAAAGTCCCTTTTGCCATGCAAGGTAACATATTTTCAGGTTCTGAGGATTAGGATATGGACATCTTTAGGGGACCGTTATTCTATCACAGATGCCTTAAAATAAAAGTGTCTAAATCATTAAGAATTATTTTAACGAACATTTAAAATGCTGATTAATATCAGAAGATGATTGATATCAAATATTGAAACTGGAAATTTTCAAAACAGGGAATGGTGAAGCATTTTAAGAATCATTTAGGTTTTAGAGGGGGCCTTTTTCAAATAACATGTGCCTCTAAGAAGATTCTTGTGTACTCCACATGGAGGTTAAGGGCTGCATTCCCTTACCCTCCCCTCCGTTAAGAATCACTACGTGTAATGAGAGATACTACTAATTGGAGTGTCTTGTGCAGATGAACCATATACTGACCTCAAAAATGGTTCAGAACCAGTTAATTCAATTTTTAGGAACTATCAGAAGATTGAGCCATTAACTGTATTTAGGTAAGTAATATCCATGTATTCCAAATGCTAATAATTTCTGACTTTAATGGTGTTAATTTACCACCGCCAATGTTGTTATTTGATTTCTGTAAAACTTCTTAATAAGTAGACAGCCCCGGGGAATGTTATGATTGCCTTAATTATTCCAGGGTTTAGTCTTTGTTTGATAGATCCTCCTGCCATTTTTGGTTTCTCTTTCTAAAAGGAGAAAACTTTAAAAAATCTTGTTGAAAATAGTAGGGGTATTCTAACAAGTCTGAAATGCAGCCACAGTCTCAGGCCCAAATTACGTATTTAGCTATGTCTTAACGGAATGTATGGGGGCATTAATTTTTAAAAAGTGTTGTAATAACAATGCCAAGATATGACTTTTGTAAGTAAAATGGAAGTCATGTCACTATATTTAGAGTAGGAATTGTTAGATTAGAGCCTTAGCTTTTGGAGTATTAATCAGTTTGGAAATTGTTTCCATTCTCCATTGAGATTCACTGTCTATTTCTGGAAGCAGCTAGAAATCTTTGCTTACTATTGAAGGAACAATGTATGTGTGTGTTGCATTAGAAAGAAGTGAGTATACCTTAATAGTATACGACACACTGGACTTTACAAAAAAGTCACACAGCTGAGTGTCAAATAGTAGGGTTTTAAAGGTAGGAGGGGTCATAGTTGAACTTGTGAAATTTCTTTCCCATAGTTATTGGCCACAAGCTGACAGAAGCTATAGGGCCTTTGACTTACTTAGAACATTTGGTTGCCAACCCAAATATTTCAGTCTCTTAACTGTCCAAGAAATGTACATTTTTATCTTGTTACTTCATATAATCACTGAATTCTAAAATAATAAGTTACAGAATCGTTTCAAAATATTTTCCCAAGAGAAACCCTCTTATCCCCTAAGGAGCTGCATGTTGAGTTGGTTGTATTACAAATAATCAATTTCTGACTGTTGAAATAACCTTGTAGTAACATACTAAATTTGGTGCCCTCATGCCAAAGACTCAGCTCGTGAAAACCGTGACAAGCACTTGGGTGACAAATTCTGCTTTACGGTTCTTCGCAGGAATGTATTGAGTGTGAGGATCTTGCCTCCTTGCTTAAAGTTCTCAGAAAAAGATGAGATCTCTGTTTACATTGATAAGGTCATGAAGAGGAGCATGTCCAGCATATGAAAAATAAGAATTTTCTCACCTCTTTAATCCTAGAAAACAGCTCCTTAAAGAACCAAGGTCTTGGAGTCTCCCTTTTAAATTGCAACACTGATTTCTTCTTCTTCTGGTTTTAAAAGATACAGTTATTAGCTCCGGTGAGGGTGAAGGACTGTGTCTTGTTTTTTGTGGTATCCCGAGCTCTTGCACCCAATAAGCACTCGCTAGATATCTGTTGATTGACTAAGAGAATAATGTTAATGGTGTTTCCATAGTTATGTCAGCTTATTTTTAACTACATGTTAGAAATCATCCAATCATCTGTTTGGTCTTTAACATTTTCAAGCTCCTTCTCTGTTAAGTATGACATTATGTTATGTTATATTATATTATATTAATTTTACAGGTTGTTTTGAAGATTAGTGATAAGCACCTAATACATAGTAGATACTTACTAAATGGTAGGAAATATTATAAATAATTATAAATGGAATAAGTGCAACTTTGTTTCATGATAATATTGTGTTGCAGATGAATTAGATCTTCAGTAAAAATTTCCATGCCTCAAAATAATTGAATTAACCATATCTAATTTATGAATTGTTATACTGCTTATGAATTGTTTATGTTAAAGAGAAAATAAATGCCTACTATTGAAAATATGTTAGGCCACGTATGAGACGTATCTGATAATATCTCTTCTATTTTTGTGAAAAATAAAGCATTTAAAAAATATATAGATTGGTATGGCAGGACTTCCCTGGTGGTTAAGAATCTGCCTGCCAATGCAGGGGACACGGGTTTGAGCCCTGGTCTGGGAAGATCCCACATGCCGTGGAGCAGCTAGCCTGTGCGCCACAACTACTGAGCCTGCGCTCTAGAGCCCGTGAGCCACAAGTACTGAACTTGTGCACCTAGAGTCCGTGCTCCGCAACAAGAGAAGCCACCGCAATGAGAAGCCCGGGTACCACAGCAAAGAGTAGCCCCCGCTCACCACAACTAGAGAAAGCCCACATGTAGCAATGAAGACCCAACACAGCCAAAAATTAAAAACAACAAAAAAGATTTATATGGCAGCTAAGGAAGTAAACTACATTACACAAAGCAAAAGATGAGCTGGTTTCAGCACATTTAAAAATAAAACAGAACAACAACTACATGAAAACAAACAAGCACAGTAGCATAGCACATGGTGTAATACCAGTTACACAGGAAACACTTATTGTTTTCAGTTGAATTGAGTAGAACAACAATTCCTTCCTGAACAAAAATCATATACTGCAATTATGAAAATCCTGCCTGGTTAGAGTTTGGTCAGTAATTCAGAATGATTCATGTTAGTGATGAGTGCTGAAACAGAAAAAAGTCAATTGGCTAAGATATAATCACTTGTGTGCTAAGAAAAAGAAATGTTCTGGAAAAGTAACAGCCAAAATGACTGGATACATTTGTCTTCCATTTCTTGCTGATCTCCAACAACTGCAGGTTGTTCTGATGGTTCAGTGCTCTGAGGTTCTAGTTTGGTCACGTATTCTTTTATTCAACAAATATTCTTTCCACAATGTCTTAGGCACTCACTTGGCACTGGGATGGTTGAGAAACAAAAAACCAGATGCAGCCCTTTCCTCCTTTGGCTAACAGTCTTGTGGAATGATAGAAATTGATTAAATAGTCAAATTAAGCAGCTGAAAATACAACTTGGAGAGTATGATGTAGTTGGGGGATTCAGGCAAGGCTTCCCCGAGGTAAGGAAGACAGAAATAAATGCCAAGGAGGAATAGGAGTTAACCAGAGAAAAGGGTAGAGGGAAGAACACTCTAGGGTAGGGACACAGAGGGAAGGTCCTATGGAATAAGAGTGAGCAGGTGAGTAAGAAAATAAAAAGTGTGGAGAGGATTAGGGATTGTTGGAGGAATAGGTGGAAGCCAGTCCATGCCGGGACAACAAAGTCCATGTTTAGGGATTGCAACTTTATCCTATGAGCCGTAGGAGGTCATTGGAAAGGTTTAATTGGTAGATGATATAATTAGATTTATGTCTCAGAAAAATCACTATGGCTCCCTATGTGGAACGGATGAGAGAGAAGTTCATAGCGAATTATGAAAGAACCGTTCAGGGCTCTTTCTATAGTCTAGGTTCTCTAAGAGATAAAAGATGGTAGAGCTAGGACTAAGGTTGTGGTTGAAGAGATTTGGAAAAGTCGAAAGATTCAAGAGGTATTTAGTAGGTAAAATGGTCAGGGTTTGGTGATGGTTTAGGTAATGGAGGAGTGAGGCTGGGGGAATGAGTAATGATAAATCCGAAGGTTTTATTGTGCAACTGGATGAATGTAGGTACTTTTCTGGAAGAGGACCAGATGGGAGGGTAGAGATAAAATGGTAAGTTTTTCTTTTATATATTGAACCATATGTAAATTAAAGACATTTTAGTTAAATGTACATTTGTGAGTCACTGTTGGTCTAGGTTTTAACTGGAGTCACTGGCACAGATGAGATCGGCTAGGGAAAAGTATCGATGAGATGGCTTATGAATGAGGCTTTAGGAACTGCAAAATCGTTATGGGCCAGGTGAGGAAGAATGAACGTGCAGCTGAGAGACCCAGAATCAATGATAAAAGAGGAGGGAGAAAATCAGGACCGTGTGATGTCAGGGTCACCAAGGATAGAGAGTATTTCAAGCATTGCCAAATGCTGTTGAGAGATCTTGCAAGATACGGACTGAGAAGTGCTTATTTGGTTGTGAGGAGAGCCACTGGTAACTTCACCCAGAGCTGTTTTGGTGACGTGCTGGAGGAAGAAGCTGAATTTGGCTAAAGTTGAGGCTTCGGAGGGAGGTGAAGAAATGGTGAGCATAGACAAATACTTTGATAAATTTGCCTACAGAAGGGAAGAGGAATATAGGGTGGCAGTGGAGGAGAATGAGGGGAACAGGAGGTGCTTTTTTGGTTTAAATTGGAGAATTTGAAAGTTCAAAAGCTAATGGGAAAGAGGGATGGCTTAGATATATACAGCAGAAAATCTAATAATCCAAAAAATAAGACTCCTACTGCATATTTAGAATTAGTTTTTTCCCTTATTAATCAGAATCTGATTGCTTATTTGCACCAGAAAAGCTGTCCTTTTTGTTAAATGCCTCCACTAAAATTAGCAGAACCAAGAAAACAAGGAGGAAATGCCTTTGAGGAGTAAAAATGGTGAGATAAGAAAGAAAAGGAAAGATAAATTCCTCTAAACTTACTTTAACCTTCATAAAAACCTTTAAATATGTCTACTTTAACTTTTTTATAATTATAAATTAGTTTTATTATAAACACTCACCATAGTAACTTACGTCGATGAATGTTTATCTGTGGAATTCAGGCACTATCTGGTCATTTAAGCTGAAAGATACATTTTTTTTTTTTCAATAGCCATTTTTTTCCAGTCAGTTTTACCTTCCAGAAGGAGATGAAAAACAAATCTCTAACAGCACATGTTCTCCCAACATTTAAAGAATAAGACAAAAAAAAAAATGAGGTGGAAAAGTTCCTTTTGATAGTTGGTACCTGCTTAGAAAGAAGGAAGTAGAGTTAAGTATAATTCTAGTTGTTTTAAAATTTCCTTATACTTCAGACATTGCTTTTCATGCCAAATTTAAAAAAAATTATGTTAAAACCTTCTTATCTTCTCCTATAGTGCCCTTTAACTAGTTGTGTAAACTTAGGTAAGTTCCTTTAATTTTGTCATCTCTAAAACAAAAGGATTGGAAGAGAAGACATCCAAGTTTCCTTCCTGATCCAGGATTCCAGGATTCAGTAAACTTTAGTCACTGCTTTTTGGCTGTCACTTGTTTTCCTCAGAATAAGTCTTCTTGGATCCTTTAGTTATCTGTCAACAAAAATAAATTCTTTATTTCTGAAATAGCCCTCTTAAAGCTCCAGATGTGTAAATTGGCACAGAAAACGGAGGGCATTTTTATCCATCGCTCACCATACTTCCTATATCAGCTGGTTTACAGAGTGTTTACAAGTCAGTGTGTTTTTTATGTTCATTTGAAAATTGAGAGAAATGGCTAGAGTGCACAACGTATACTCCATGCTTTCAAGATAAATTTTTGGTAATCAAAGAATGATTGTGATCATTTCAAAAGGGAGTAACAATAATTATACATAGAGCATCACAAAAATAGCACTAACAAACCCTTTTTTGGTATAACATCTGCTTACTGAAATATTGACTACTTTGCACATTTTAACTGCAGTCTTCATGGTTTTGATGTCTATTGAGTGGTTGTCTGTTTGCTTGACAGTCTTCTGGAATGCATATTACCTAAATGCAAATGATTAGATCTTTTTCTTCTAAATACAATATCTCGAGAGTGCTTCACTGAGTAATTAAAGAAAAAGAAAGCCCAGTTTACCTCAAACTTATAGTATAACTTCACCTCTTGCAAAATCTCAGGATTGGCCATGGAACCCCACAACCCAAAGTCCTTATGAAATTTTGTTGTACTTGTGCATTAAAAAAAAAAAAAAACTTTTATGACTTTCAACTCAAAGCTTTCATGTACTTGAAGATGGGTTCTTGTACCACCAAACAGATCTCCTAGCCCCACTTCTACCCATTACCTCATTATTTGTTATTCTCACCTCCGGGACATGTCAAATGTGTCCTCACTTTGACCTGATTCTGCGGAAATTCTTATTTATGTCTTAATTGTTTCCTGTCCTGACTGTAGCAGTTCCTCTTCCTAAATCCTTGCTCTCTGAACTTCAGAGGGGTCTTAGAATGTTATGACAAGACTAAAGATTCCTGTGTTTGGAAAAATGTGCATTTTATTGAAATAATGTCTGTTGACCTAATGATTTAAAAAAATTTTTTTAATACTATTTCCCTATTGACCTGCTTTGATTATTTGGTTAGAAAATGGATGAGACTGGCATTTGGAAGGAAGAGCATATCTGACACATTCTATTGGAAACTGTATCCTGAATCATTTCAATTAGATTTTTAGTGGAGAAAAATGATTATGACGGTAGATTTTTCCTTAAATTTGTGGTAGGCTTTTATTCAAAGTTTACTTACCTAGCCTTAGACTGGGAGGATGAGAAAAGTATGAGAAAAACAATTCACATTTCTTCCATTCCAAACACATTAAATATATAGACACAAAAGTTATAACAATAGTAGAATTTATAGTATTTTGTCTTATATATCCAAAGTATTTTTATTTATTTTTGAATTTTATTTATCTTCTTATACAGCAGGTTCTTATTAGTCATTCATTTTTTACACGTCAGTGTATACATGTCAATCCCAACCTCCCATTTCATCACACCACCATTCCCACCCCTCCCCTGCCACTTTCCCCCCTTGGTGTCCATACATTTGTGCTCTACATCTGTGTCTCAATTTCGGCCCTGCAAACCGGTTCATCTGTACCATTTTTCTAGGTTCCACATATATGTGTTAATATGCGATATTTGTTTTGCTCTTTCTGACTTACTACACTCTGTATGACAGTCTGTAGATCCATCCACGTCTCTACAGATGACCCAGTTTCGTTCCTTTTTATGGCTGAGTAATATTCCATTGCATATATGTATCACATCTTCTTTATCCATTCATCTGTCGATGGGCATTTAGGTTGCTTCCGTGACCTGGCTATTGTAAATAGTGCTGCAATGAACATTGGGCTGCATGTGTCTTTTTCAATTATGGTTTTCTCTGGGTATATGCCCAGTAGTGGGATTGCTGGGTCGTTTGGTAATTCTATTTTAGTTTTTTAAGGAACCTCCATACTGTTCTCCATAGTGGCTGTATCAATTTACATTCCCACCAAACAGGGCAAGACGGTTCCCTTTGCTCCACACCCTCTCCAGCATTTGTTGTTTGTAGATTTTCTGATGATGCCCATTCTAACTGGTGTGAGGGGATACCTCATTGTAGTTTTGATTTGCATTTCTCTCATAATTAGTGATGTTGAGCAGCTTTTCATGTGCTTCTTGGCCATCTGTATGTCCTCTTTGGAGAAATGTCTATTTAGGTCTCCCACCCATTTTTAGATTGGGTTGTTTGTTTTTTTAATATTGAGCTGCATGAGCTGTTTATATATTTTGGAGATTAATCCTTTGTCCATTGATTTGTTTGCAAATATTTTTTCCCATTCTGAGGGTTGTCTTTGCGTCTTGTTTGTAGTATCCTTTGCTTTGCAAAAGCTCTTAAGTTTCATTAAGTCCCATTTGTTTATTTTTGTTTTTATTTTCATTACTCTAGGAGGTGGATCATAAAAGATCGTGCTGTGATTTTTGTCAAAGAGTGTTCTTCCTATGTTTTCCTCTAAGGGTTTTATAGTGTCTTACATTTAGGTCTCGAATCTATTTTGAGTATATTTTTGTGTATGGTGTTAGGGAATGTTCTAATTTCATTCTTTTACATGTAGCTGTCCAGTTTTCCCAGCACCACTTACTGAACAGACTGCCTTTTCTCCATTGTATATCCTTGCCTCCTTTGTCATAGATTAGTGGACCATAGGTGCGTGGGTTTATCTCTGGGCTTTCTATCCTTTTCCATTGATCTGTATTTCTGTTTTTGTGCCAGTACCGTATCGTCTTGATTACTATAGCTTTGTAGTATAGTCAGAAGTCAGGAAGTCTGATTCCTCCAGCTCTGTTTTTTCCCTCAAGACTGCTTTGGCTATTTGGCGTCTTTTGCATCTCCATACAAATTTTAAGAGTTTTTGTTCTAGTTCTGTAAAAAATGACATTGGTAATTTGATAGGAATTACATTGAATATGTAGATTGCTTTGGGTAGTATAGTCATTTTCACAATATTGATTCTTCCAACCCAAGAACATGGTATATCTCTCCATATATTGGTATCATCTTTAAGTTCTTTCAACAGTGTCTTATAGTTTTCTGCATACAGGTCTTTTGTCTCCCTTGGTAGGTTTATTCCTAGGTATTTTATTCTTTTTGTTGCAGTGGTAAATGGGAGTGTTTCCTTAATTTCTCTTTCAGATTTTTCATCATTAGTGTATAGGAATGCAAGAGATTTATGTGCATTAATTTTGTATCGTGCAACTTTACCAAATTCATTGATTAGCTCTAGTAGTTTTCTGGTGGCATCTTTAGGATTCTCTATGTATAGTATCATATCATCTGCAAACAGTGACAGTTTTACTTCTTTTCCAATTTGTATTCCTTTTATTTCTTTTTCTTCTCTGATTGCCGTGGCTAGGACTTCCAGAACTATGTTGAATAATAGTGGTGAGAGTGGACATCCTTGTCTTTTTCCTGATGTTAGAGGAAATGCTTTCAGTTTTTCACCATTGGGAATGATGTTTGCTGTGGGTTTGTCATATATGACCCTTACTATGTTGAGGTAGGTTCTCTCTGTGCCCACTTTCTGGAGAGTTTTTATCATAGATGGGTGTTGAATTTTGTCAGAAGCTTTTTCTGCATTTATTGAGATGATCATATGTTTTTTATTCTTCAATTTGTTAATATGGTGTATCACATTGATTGATTTGCATATGTTGAACAATCCTTGCATCGCTGGGATAAATCCCATTTGATCAGGGTGTATGGTCCTTTTAATGTGTTGTTGGATTCTGTTTGCTAGTATTTTGTTGAGGATTTTTGCATCTATGTTCATCAGTGATATTGGTCTGTAATTTTCTTTTTTTGTAGTATCTTTGTATGGTTTTGGTATCAGAGTGATGGTGCCCTCATAGAATAAGTTTGGGAATGTTCCTTCCTCTGCAGTTTTTTAGAAGAGTTTGAGTAGGATAGGTATTAGCTCTTCTCTAAATGTTTGATAGAATTCACCTGTGAAGCCATCTGGTCCTGGACTTTTGTTTGTTGGAAGATTTTTAATCACAGTTTCAACTTCCTTACTTGTGATTTGTCTGTTCATATTTTCTGTTTCTTCCTGGCTCAGTCTTGGAAGGTTATACCTTTCTAAGAATTTGTCCATTTCTCCAGGTTGTCCATTTTATTGGCATAGAGTTGCTTGTAGTAGTCGCTTAGTATGCTTTGTATTTCTGCAGTGTCTGTTCTAACTTCTTTTTCATTTCTAATTTTATTGATTTGAGTCCTCTCCCTGTTTTTCTTGATGAGTCTGTGTAATGGTTTATCAATTTTGTTTATCTTCTCAAAGAACCAGCTTTTAGTTTTATTGATCTTTGCTATTGTTTTCTTTGTTTCTATTTCATTTATTTCTGCTCTGATCTTTTTGATTTCTTTCCTTCTGCTAACTTTGGGTTTTGTTTGTTCTTCTTTCTCTAGTTCCTTTAGGTGTAAGGTTAGATTGTTTATTTGAGATGTTTCTTGTTTCTTGAGGTAGGATTGTCTAGCTATAAATTTCCCTCTTAGAATCGCTTTTGCTGCATCCTATAGGTTTTGGATCATCGTGTTTTCATTGTCATTTGTCTCTGGGTATTTTTTGATTTCCTCTTTGATTTCTTCAGTGATCTCTTGGTTATTTAGTAACTTATTGTTTAGCCTCCATGTGTTTGTGTTTTTTACGTTTTTTTCCCTGTAATTCATTTCAAATCTCATAGTGTTGTGGTCAGAAAAGATGCTTGATATGATTTCAGTTTTCTTAAATTTGCTGAGGGTTGATTTGTGACCCAAGATGTGATCTATCCTGGAGCATGTTCCATGCACACTTGAGAAGAAAGTGTAATCTGCTGTTTTTGGATGTTATGTCATATAAATATCAATTAAATCTATCTGGTCTATTGTGTGATTTAACACTTCTGTTTCCTTATTTATTTTCATTTTGGATGATCTGTCCATTGGCGTAACTGAGGTGTTAAAGTCCCCCACTATTATTGTGTTACTGTCAATTTCCTCTTTTAGAGCTGTTAGCAGTTGCCTTATGTATTGAGGTGCTCCTATGTTGGGTGCATGTATATTTATAACTGTTATATCTTCTTCTTGGATTGATCTCTTGATCATTGTATAACGTCCTTCCTTGTCTCTTGTAACATTCTTTATTTTAAAGTCTATTTTATCTGATATGAGTATAGCTACTCCAGCTTTCTTTTGATTTCCATTTGCATGGAATATCTATTTCCATCCCCCCACTTTCAGTCTGTATGTGTCCCTAAGTCTGAAGTGGGTCTCTTGTAGACACCATGTATATGGGTCTTGTTTTTGTATCCATTCAGCAAGCCTGTGTCTTTTGGTTGGAACATTTAATCCATTCACGTTTAAGGTAATTATCGATATGTATGTTCCTATGACCATTTTCTTAATTGTTTTGGGTTTGGTTTTGTAGGTCCTTTTCTTCTCTTGTGTTTCCCAGTTAGAGAAGTTCCTTTAGCATTTGTTGTGGAGCTGGTTTGGTGGTGCTGAATTGTCTTAGCTTTTGCTTGTCTGTAAAGCTTTTGATTTCTCCATCGAATCTCAATGAGATCCTTGCCGGGTAGAGTAATCTTGGTTCTGGTTCTTCCCTCTCATCACTGTAAGTATATCATGCCACTCCCTTCTGGCTTGTAGATTTTCTGCTGAGAAATCAGCTGTTAACCTTATGGGAGTTCCCTTGTATGTTGTCATTTTTCCCTTGCTGCTTTCAAGAATTTTTCTTTGTTTTTAATTTTTGCCAATATCATTACTGTGTGTCTTGGCATGTTTCTCCTTAGGTTTATCCTGTATGGGACTCTCTGCACTCCTGGACTTAGGTGGCTATTTCCTTTCCCATGTTAGGGGAGTTGTTGACTATAATCTCTTCAAATATTTTCTCGGGTCCTTTCTCTCTCTCTTTACCTTCTGGGACCTCTGTAATGCGAATGTTGTTGCTTTTAATGTTGTCCCAGAGTTCTTTTAGGTGGTCTTCATTTCTTTTCATTCTTTTTTCTTTATTCTGTTCCACAGCAGTGAATTCCATCATTCTGTCTTCCAGGTCACTTATCCGTTCTTCTGCCTCAATTATTCTGCTATTGATTCCTTCTAGTGTATTTTTCCTTTCAGTGATTGTGTTGTTTATCTCTGTTTGTTTGTTAATTGTTCTAGGTCTTTGTTAAACGTTTCTTGCATCTTCTTGATCTTTGCCTCCATTCTTTTTCCGAGGTCCCGGATCATCTTCACTATCACTATTCTGAATTATTTTTCTGGAACGTTGCCTGCCTCCCCTTCATTTAGTTGTTTTTCTGGGCTTTTTTCTTGTTCCTTCATCTGGTACATAGCCCTTTGCCTTTTCATCTTGTCTTTCTGTGAATGTGGTTTTTGTTCCACAGGGTGCAGGATTGTAGTTCTTCTTGCTTCTGCTGTCTGTCCTCTGGTGGATGAGGCTACTAAGAGACTTATGCAAGTTTCCTGATGGGAGGGACTGGTGGTGGGTAGAGCTGGCTGTTGCTCTGGTGGGCAGAGCTCAGTAAAGCTTTAATCCACTTGACTGCTGATGAGTGGGGCTGGGTTCCCTCCCTGTTGGTTGTTTGGCCTGAGGCGACCCAACACTGGAGTGTACCTGGGCTCTTTGTTGGGGTTAATTGCAGTCTCTGGGAGGGCTCACACCAAGGAGTACTTCCCAGTGCTTCTGCTGCCAGTGTCGTTGTCCCCAGGGTGAGCCACAGCCACCCCCCACCTCTGCAGGAGACCCTCCAACACCAGCAGGTAGGTCTATTCAGTCTCCTATGGGGTCACTGCTGTTTCCCTTGGGTCCTGATGCAGACACTGCTTTGTGTGTGCCCTCCAAGATTGGAGTCTCTGTTTCCCCCAGTCCTATTGAAGTCCTGCAATCCAGTCCTACCAGCGCTCCAAGTCTGATTCTCTGGGAATTCCTCCTTCTGTTGCCGGACCCCCAGATTGGGTAGCCTGACCTGGGGCTCAGAACCCTCACTCCAGTGGGTGGACTTCTGTGGTATAATTGTTCTCCAGTTTGTAAGTCACCCACCCAGCAGTATGGCATTTGATTTTATTGTGATTGCGCCTCTCCTACCATCTCATTGTGGCTTCTCTTTTGTCTTTGGATGTGGGGTATGTTTTTTGGTGAGTTCCAGTGTCTTCCTGTCGATGATTGTTCAGCAGTTAGTTGCGATTCTGGTGTTCTTGCAAGAGGGAGTGAGAGCACGTCCTTCTACTCCGCCATCTTGAACCAATCTCCAGTATTTTTAAAATTCGTAATCCGACCCCTCACATATGCCTATAAAGTGGAGAACTAAGAGTTTTGTACTCCCCCATTCCACAATGATCAAGTGGAGAGGCTAATGTTAAATTGTTTACTTCTGGAATAGTAAAAATATCATGGATATCTAATAACATCTAGTTAAAATTGTTAGTTTTTGTGTGTGTGAAATGAAAGTAAATATCAAATTTGATTGACTCTTCCTAACTTCAGTGAGAGTTATTGTTGAGTTTTTGTCACACGTCATTATTAATAAAGATCAAAAAAGGAACATGAGTATTTTATCTTTAGTGAAACTTATTTTTGTAAAAAAATATTTAAACCTTTTGATCTTTTGGTGAAATTATTCTGGGAAAGCAGGATTTTGCTGTGGCATATGTGGTATTTCTTTCTTTCTCTCCCTTTCTTTGTTTCAATCTCTGTCTCTGTCTCTTTAGCACATACGGCTAACTCTCATGCATGGAGTACAAAATTACTTCTGAAGATTTTTGTCGGCTCTGCCTTCTTCCCGAAATGCTACAGTGTTTGTACAGCCAGCTCTTTAGTTGATCTTGGTGCAGGCAAATATATGCTTTACGAATTACGACTTGGTGTCACATTCATGATTGTGTCATGGCTCATTTTCCATGAAAAAAATTTATTGCTGAAAAAATGAAGAGCTGACTGTAGAGTGAATCTAAGCATAAACAAACTTAACATAATGATAATAATAGGTAAATTTTGTGTGAGCTTGGCACATACTAATGATCACTCTTCTAAATGCTTTCATTTATTAACTCATTTAAATGTACAGTGATTCTACAGAGTAGTTTTATTATTTGGCAGGTTAAGGAAACTGGCACTAAGAGGTTAAATGCTTGGTAAGCTAAGAAGAGACAGAAATGAGTTTTGAACACTGTCTAACTTTAGAGTCCACATTCTTAAACATTTGGCTTTACCACCTCTGATTACTTGAGAGTGCTTTTCTCAGATTTACATACTATGTTTCTGAGGCCTAACAGAAGTTTCGTTCAGCAATAGTTACCAAGCATCTCTCATGTCCATTGGCATTGTTTCTTGCTTCATTTATCTATACAAACTGTTTTGCTTCTTAGAGCGTTTTAAAGTTTCAGAGTTTGAAAATTAAGTATACTCCACTACGAAGATTTGTATTCATGATCACTGTGTTTTGGTTGTGTTTATGCTATTTGACATGGCTTAATGCAGGCAATCTGTTGAGAAGGTTGAATTAATTAGTCTTGTTATGAGAGGCCTTCCCTTCTTATTTCCTGTCTTGTAAATTTTTCCCGTAACATTTCATTGATGAAACAATTGGGGTTTTTCCTCACTGAATGAAAATACTTAAAATTATGCATTTGACTTTGAAATAACTTTAATTTCACTAGACTTTATGATTATAACAGCAGTTAGTAAGAGGATGGATGTTTGTTTGAGCTACTTATATGTTGAAGATTGTAAAATAAATGAAACAGGTTTTCTGTTAAAGTCCTTGTCCCAACTACCTAGGAACATTCAAAAACCTTGAATGATATGAAAAATTTTAATACTTTAGTGTGATTGTTTCCTGTGGAAGATTATACAGTCCTTCCAAAATAAACAGTGGCATTTTGGTACTGAAGAATCAATGTTCAGACATTTTTCTACCTTCCCAATCCTCTACCCAGTAGTTGCATGCAATATTATGGCTTGTACACATTCTGCATAGTTCACAAACAAGAAAATAGATTGCTTCTTAAAACATGAAGAATAAATATGGTTGAGAGCAGCAAATTAGCACATTAGCATGCACTTGCATGCAAACATGCACAAACATGTTCATGCCTATGCACACATGCTTATGTACACTCACATACACACTCATACACAGATTCAAACATATGCTCATGCACACTCAAATACATATGTACACTAACATACAAATACACGCATACATGTGCATACACACATATGCCTGTGCATGCTCATATATACACTCAAAATATACACATGTGCACATAGATACTCACATACACACATACGTACTCATGCTCATATACACACATATTTGAAAGTAAGACTAGTTGTGGCCAAAGGGCTGTTCTTGGATGACTGTGTTTTGGTATAAGGATTCAAAAACTCCCTTAAAATAAGCTTTCCAGCATTATCTATAATTTGTGAGAATGAGCCTTGCATTCCTGTCTTTAGTATCACTTCCTTCATATTTATGAATTTTATATTTCTTTACATTGGATTCTTTCTGCAAAGATTCTTTTATGACAAGAAGTCTTCTTTTTTTCTCTTGTAATTGAAAGATAAGAGATAACAAATTAGATTGTACGACTCTTCCAGTTTTCTAAAGAGTAAACATCTTGAAACGTTATTATGTTCAGAAACAAGTGACAGAAAATTGCTCCTTTAGAAATATTTAAGACATGGACTTTTCTGATCTGATTTTTGGGTGTAGAGAGACAGTTCTGGTTTATATTGAAATTTCCAAATAATTGAATAATTACTTAAAACCCATCAAATTATCTCTAATTTGCCTTTGTTATTGCATGCAGTATGGACTACTTATTAAATTTTTGAATGGGTTATGATGCTTCCTACAAGATTTTGTGGGAATAAGCCTACAGCTGCATTTCATATTTCAATCTTTGCAACTTGATCAACTGTGTGAAATAATGGAATCCTTCAAAGTACCTTCTACTTTCTCTACTTCTCAGGCATCTGAATGACATAAGAGGTTAACTGTTCCATTTTTCTTGGCAGATCAATATTTCTGTCTTTGACTGTTAATGATGTGATGGCATCCAGCATGGATCTTTGGGCAACTCTTACAAGAGTCAAGAGTATTCAGAAGGGAAATAGCAACAGGCAGTACGTAATAGATTAGCTCTTTGGAATGGATAGCTATTAATTTATTCCAGACCACTTGTTCAAGGTTACTTTACCCACCCTCCTATTTTCTGATCCAGAGCCAAAGGTTTCAAATGGTAATTACCTTTTTGTCAAATTACATTTTGACTTACCTTATGATAGCCCTTGGTATAGAATTTTTCTCCCAAAGGCCATATAAGCACTGTATTAACATCTCCTTCATTCCTAACATATGTCTAAAAATAAGATAGATGCCAAGTTTATTCCTTCACAGTAGTAAAAACCCCATTTTACAGACAGGGCTGGACCATAAGGCCATTTTCTGGAACATAGACTTTGGCAGTTTTCTCTAAGAATTTTAATTTTGAAATACTTTCTTTTAATAAGCTTTATTAATAAGAATATTTGAGATACTCATGATTAATAAAATATGTTCTTACTCCAAGGAAGATAATGTTGATGAAAAGGTGATTCTTGCCCTGGTAGAGTTAACATTTCTGGAAATAATATTAAGTAGGATCTTGACACACTTCCTGATATATGGATGTTGGGATCAGCCAGGTATGAAGTACTCCAAAAGCATTTAGATCTTGTCTATACTTATCAGATTTAGTAAACTACTTTCAGTCATTAATCACCACTTTGAAAGGCTTAAGATACTTTCCAAAGCAATTCAAACTCCTACCACTACCCACTAGAAACTTCAAAATGTTTGTTGCAGAATGTAGCCTGTCTTTATAGTATTATTTTCCTCCTTGGTATAAATTTTTATTTTGTATTCTGGAATTCCTTTGGCCCTAGTTATCGTAAGTCTTATCTAGTGAGGAGATTGGAGGTGAGGAAATAAATTCTTGAAGAGGCAAGGCAAGCTCATCACGGAAGCTCTTTTTTAGGGATTATTGGTAATTGCAAAGTAATCTTTTGACACTTGGGTTGTAGCATTGCAAAGCACAGGAGAGTCAGACTCCTTCGAGTTTTCATCACACTCAAGTGGAATGAAGGGGAAGACATATTTTGCAGTTAAATTATTCAACTTAGTTCACTTTAATCTGTCATTTTTTCCATTGATTAATAAGCTCTTAGGATCTCAGTAGGGGAACTGCATTATAACTGAATTTAGAAAGTTTTCCTTAATAATTGGGGCAATTTTGCACACAGAGTTTGGGAAGAGATAGACAAGTGAAACTTATTCAATATAATCAGTGACTATTTTAAGTCTAAAAGGAAAAAACAAATATTTGACCTGATAAAAAGATTCAGGGGCATCACAGTAATGACTGAAAGTAAAACTCGAGTGTAAGAAAACCTGCATCAGTGTTTTACTTGTTGAGTATTTTTTTCTGATTTGACAGTGAGTACTTAAATACAGGTAGTTTTGCATGTTATATAAATGTGAACCCAAACTGCTGTGTGTAGTAAAATGAAATATTTCATCCCACAATCTATTTATGAACAACTTTCAGTATGTTCCTAGAGAGTGACACTTGAATAAATACTTAGTGTGTTTGTGTGTGTGTGTATCTGTATGTGTGTGCGTACAACATGGGAAGACCATGAATTCTTCTCGTAATTGATTAAAATTTATAAAGTGCATGGAGAATAAGTTAAAGTTGAACAAAGAAATATTGATCAGAAAATACCAAATGTATAATCTCAGTAATGGCAAATTGATAAATTCCGTTTTTCAAAGTTTAGCTGGGTGGTGGTTTAAGAAAAAAATATTCAGACATTTCAACATTGTTTGCTTATGGAAAACATTTGCAATTCTGTTAGCAAAGAACAGTGTCAAAAATCTAAACGTTTTTCCCTCAACATCTGCATTTGCTTATTAAAAAACACCCCACACCCCCAATCTCTCAAACAAGTTAAGTTTGTCACGAAATGTTTTTAAATGTCATGAAAGTCAGTCTCACATTTTTTGTGCATCTGTGAGTTTTAGTTTATTTGCTTATTTCATTTGAGTTTTTGTTTATTTCATTTCCATGTATTCTTACATTTAGGACTTACAATAGAATTTTGAAAAAAATGCTTAAAGAAAGTAATCATTTGGGGTCTAGGTCTGAGGGACAGGGTAGATTCTCTTATATGGGCTCCACAAAGAACTATGTATGTCCCCCTCCAAGGTGCTTCATCAACTGAATTCCACACATTTACGGAGGGCCATGAATATGCCATTCTCCACATATCAGTCTGCTTAAAACAGGGAAATAGGATTTTGATAGAAACGTGTGAGTGTCTGTTGATATAACTTATTTTTCTCATGGATCTGATTTTTAAGCTAGGAGACTAAAAAGAAAGAAAGGCAATGTGATCTCACTCACTCTGAAAAAAATAAATGTATATATGAACACGTATGCAGATGCCTTCATTGAATTGTTTTAACTAAAAGATTGAAAGAAAATACTGAACATACTAAACTAACCTATTAGAACTTCCTTCTTGACATTATTTTTCCATACTTTTCTTTTAAATACTTGCTCGATATTTTAAGATTGCCTCAGTTAATGAGATGAAGTAGTTTCTAGGGCATTTCCTTAAGAATTGTGATGTTAGAGAAAACTAGAGACATATTTAATAACGTTTACAAAGGTCATTTATTTTCAATTTAAGGTAGCTCCTGTCAGAGCTCTAGAATACTCAGCTTTTGGTAACCCATCAGCTAATCTCTAGGTAGTATACAGTTGTTTCAGATAGTCAACTTTAAAAAATTTATATCTGCTTAATAGTATGTTGGTATTTTTAGGGCAAGATAGAAGCGATGATATTAAGGAGTAGTTGGTGGGTCGGCTGATTGCAGCTGTGTCCTCTCAAATTATTTGGCTGATTTTTTCTCAGTCAATATCTTTCCACTAAAATATTGATTTTAGTATTATATTTGACTGAAAAACATACACTCACACACTCAAACCAATGGAAAACACTTATAGAAGAAATTGGATCATCATAAGAGCTAGCTGACCTGGACAAATGAATCTAATTTTGACAAAAAAAAAAAAAAAAAAACTGCGTTGCCATATTCAGCTCCCAGAAAAATTAAAGTGATTTCTTATTTGAAATGCCTTTTAGCTTTTTCACATTCTCTGCTTATCTATGGGTGTTAAGAACATATAATATTGAAATCTAAGAAATGAAAATTATACTTAATGATCTGCTTCCCATCACAGAGCCCACTTTGTGAATTTTTAAAGGTCAATATTTAGTGCAGACATTAGGCTTTTGAAATAGTTTTTATATTTGTACATAAAGTAAGAATAATTGAGGGAAAGTATTGAAAATTTTTTTTGGCAATTTTGTTATTCACGAAATTGCTTCCTAGCTCTTAATTATCCCAATATGAACACTTTCATGTACATACACACACATGCCTTCATTGTGCATCATGCTAAATGAGATGGGACTGAGTCCTAACTTTTTTTTAATCTAAGAGGAAATATATAGCACAAAATTACAAGATTTCCAAATTTTCAATACTGTACTTTCACAGAGATAACAATTATGAGTTTTCTCTACACAGTGTGCATGGGTACACTTTTGACGTGCTTTCCTCATGAGAGCATTTTGTGATGATTTCCTCACTGCATCTGATTGAAGTGATAGCGACAACCTGAACTACACCATGAAGTCCAGGTCTGCCTTGTTTCTTCCTGCTTCCCAGAGTCTAACGTGGAGCTTGGCTCTTTATATGTAGATGCTCAATTAATATTTGTGAGTGAATGAATCAATGGATACTTAATTATGTAACTTTTGTTCATTTATTAAAATTGAAACTTGGGTACATGGAAACAGGGTAAAAGTTTAATTACTGAGATTTTATTTGACCACCTAGTTAAAATGTGAAAATATAAGCCAGAACAGAAACTTAGTACAGGAGCAGAGTAATTTCTATTTAATTTTACTTTTGGACACATTTTAAGCAAATCAAATCCTAATTATTCTTGTAAGATATACTACTGTAGGAGGGTTTAGGCCAGTTTTGAATAAACGTAAATTTAGGTAGATTAGTCTACAATAGTTTTTTAACTTGGATCTAAAAGTACCTGTAGGTGGCTCTATATTCCAGTGCTGAATAACAAACAGACCCTTCTAGACTCATGTGGTAGGACCAAAATCCTGGTCAATAATTTTATAAGGGATTATGTATATCATGGTTTGATGTGCACATCTTAAATTCTATATATATATATATATATATATATAAAAGATAATTTGGAGTTTAATAGAAAAATTTTTTTACTCCTTTTCATTGTTGGATTTGAACCATGAGTTTGCTATCGTGAAAGCAGTCATAATTTTGCTATATTACATTTGATCTATCTTCAATGTATACTAACAAAATACACATACCAGAAGTAACTGCAAAGCCAAGTATGGACTCATCATGAAGAAAGATGAGTGATAGAGAAGCTATAGTGGAGTTTTAGATGTTAGTTCATGTAAGCATGTTTGGCTTACATCACTTCTACATTTATGGCATCTTGTTATTCACTGCTTAAGGCACTGCATATTTTTTTTTCTGAATGACAAACTGGAATTCTAAAAAGTAAAACAGAACAGTCAAGTTTAACCTCTAACTGGGAGAGAAATAGAACCTGACAACTTGAAAATGGAAAAGGCCTTCCTTCAAATGTGAGTCTTGTTTTCTTCCCTTAAACCAGTAATTGTATAAGCTGTCTTTTTGAAGCAGTTGTTGATAAGTCTCTGACTTAAACGTTTATTCTTCTGCCTTAAATACATGTTGTTTTTCTGGAACACCTATATACTATAAAATTGAAAATTAGTGCTATAAACAAGGATGAGGGAATATTTCCCAATGTGTACTGGTTTTCACAATACAGTGAATTTTAATAGACAGTTAAAGTTGGTTTCTGAGAAATTACTCCCAGTCCTACCCGGGTATAGTTGAAGATGAACATCTGTTTTTATGCTTCTTTTTTTATTTAAACAATCTATTCAATAGAAGGCAAATTTGATGCTTGACGATATTTAATCAGTTAGCTCCTGAGGACTCACTTAGCAGCGAAGGCATCTATTTTATCTTTCCTACTCATTGTTTCTCAGGAGGTTATCTTTTAACTATATTGTTATACTTAGTATTTTTTGAATATTATTGTATAATTAGCATAATTTAGGGGTTGTGGAGGGTAAAAAAATCAGGATCTTTTGAAAAAGATCTTGGTAAAAAAGAGAAAAATGAACAATGTCATTAGTTTGTCAAGAAAAACATGCTTAAAACCGATGGCAAATGCAGAAGCTTCATATCTGAGTAATTTTACATTTATAATGATAGTTGGATTACTCAGAAATACTAACTAGATAATTTGAAGCACAGTATCCTAAGAATGATCTAATTAACTTTTGAAACATTGTTCAACATGGACCGTAAGGAAATTAAGTAGGATGATAAATTTGTCAAGTCCTAAGTTTGAGATTTTCTAAGTAAAAAGTGGGTGTGTCAGTTGTTTCCAAACTGAATAAGTTATTCTTAAGTGCCTATAGTCAACTAGTTTTCTTATAAATGGATACCATGTTTTATCATCCATACTTCCGAGAGCTGTGCTTACACATTGAAGGTACTCCAGGAAGATAAGTGAATGAAAGAATGTGTTTATTCTAAATAGGAATTTGCAAATCTTTGCTTTCATTATTTAGATTATTTGGTGTGGAGGTAATTTTGCTATAGTGTTAAAAGCATCAAATCAAGTAGTTTAGTGTGCTCGGTAGCAAGTTAGTAACAATGTTATGCAAATATTTGTTTCCTCTGACTTTGAAAATGCATGTACACTAATCCATGAAAGTAAATATAACTGATAGTAATGCCATTAGGCTTCATCAACCTGGTTGTCTATGAAACCAACCCTTCAGTTTTGAGACTATTGCTGTTTTCACAGATTGTCACTTCTCACATTTGGCCACCTTAGACTTGCAGATGGTTGGAATTCCTTGCTAAAAGATTTACTGTTTTATATTGCTGAACACCATTTTGGTTTGTTTATTATAATTTCAGATGCTGCTGTATACTCCATTTCTTGGTGATAATGCTATTTTTTAAGGAATATTTTACCCATGAGACTATGTAATGAATGTACTCAGGGGTCAGAATCCAGGCAAGAATTCATGGACTAAGTTTGACATGTGGAAAAATTGGGACCGGTAGAGTGGAAAGTCTTTTGCCTTAACCAAAAAAATTCCATTTTGTTTCCCTTTTAAGGAAGGGCATCTAGCATGGTCATGGGATGGTGTCACTATCTAGTCAGACTGGAAGGTTAAGGGACCCAAAAAATAATAAATTATAGGCAGTTACTAACTCAGATTCATCAATCCATGTGCTAAGCTGACTTTGTAATGTGGTCAGTAATATCTCCTTCTACCACTTTAATGTTTGAAAAGCAGTCTTGTATATTGACGGATGCTTGTAGTATGTTTAATGGATAGGAGTTTCCCAGAATCTTAGAACCATAGCTTGATCGCAGCTTTTAAATCTCTTAAACAGTGCTCATCCCACTGTGACTTCCCAATATACATTCAGTTTATTGGTTGTAGGAAAAGAGATCGAAACAATTTATCTCTACTATGCCCATAGCAGAGGAAGTTTTAGATAACAATGGATGATGTTTGTATGATAATGTCAGCTGTATCTGATTAGCAATAAAGGCACATTGGAACATAACATGGAAAACCCCGTGGTCAGTATTGGGTAACATTCTAGCAGCGAGAGTGACTCAGTACCAATGCCCCAGTGTTGGGGATGAGGCATTTAAGTACATCTTGTCTTAAGATTTTAGGAATGTCAGATGTTGCTAGGGTTAGTGCCTGGAATCGGATACATCCATGGGTCTAGCTGAGGGGAAGCCAGGAGACAGAGAGAAGTAGAAGGTGGCAAGGGCCTCATCTTTGACTCTCATATGGCTTGATGGCTGACTGCAGGATGTCCTTTTTTTTTAGAATATATCTTTATTGCAGGATGTTCTTGATGCTGTGGCCTGGACCTCTTTCTAGTCTACTGCTTAGACCTCCCTCTATCCGCCAATGGAAGCTCCATGAGGGCAGGGGTTGCAGATTGTTTATTTTTCCCCTCCCACCTATGTATCTTCAGTGTCTAGAACAGAGCCTGGTACATAGTAGGAGCTCAGTAAATATTTGTGAAAATATCGAATAAGAGAGTTTGCCAAGAGACGACTCTGTGCAAAGTGATTTCGTAGGTGTGACAGGAGAAATAAAGATGAATGAAAAACTCTGCCTTTCTCAGCCAGCCCAGAGCCTAGCAGGGAAGACATGTGCATATAGGACAACACAGAATATCCCTGAGGGTTCACAGTGGTGAGTGAAGTCTCTGGAACTTCAGGAGTAGAACTGCAGGGCTCCCCGGGAGTAAGAGACATTCTGCTTGGTCCTCAGAGATAGGTTGGCAGCAAGAGGCAGCAGTGGAAAGGGTGCACCCAGGCTGATGGCACAGTTGGAGCAAAGACGGGTGGAAGCATCAGAGCATGATTGCAGAGCAATAAGCAGAGAGGTTGGACCCAGGGTAGGACAAGTAAGAGGACAAGGTAGGAGAGAAAGCTGAAGGGGAAGGCCGGGGCCAGATGATGGAGGGCTGGCAAAGCTATGATAAAGAAGTTCACACTTTAGGCAGTGAAGATTTTACTTAGAATTAGAGAATGTAAGGGTAAGGGTCAGTTCTCAAATCCTGAAGGTCACTAGCCACAGTTTATACCTCTTGGCATATTACACAGTTTCAGAAAATTGTTTAGATTGTTTCAGATTTAAATTCACTAAAGCCTATGCATTATATCTAATATAATCATTGTAAAGTGGCCCAAGAAGTAAGTCTACATCCAGATTTGAAACATAGGGAAGGAAGATTGAGAAAAGCCTGAAAATCATCACTCTGTGTGGAGCACAAAAAGCTCTTTTGGCTCATAAAAGCTCGGGAGTTAGAAGACAATGGAACCAAGCTTAAATACTTTTAGTCCCTTGCAGCTACTATTTTTTCTCTAATATTAGTGGTTTTACCTGTGTTGTTTTCTTTGGTCCTCTTGCCACCACCAGTCCGTCTCCTGCATGTGGCTAAACCCAACCCTTTCATCAAAACTCGGATCATTTGTTATTTCTTCTGTGCTTCTCCCGAAACCTTCCTTCAGCTTACCCACATCTATGAGGCAAATGGACCCACGTCTGCACCTGAATGTATCCTCTCCTCATATTTCTTTCACTGCACAGTAATCATCTTTGATTTCAAGAATGGATCAATTAATTATTCTCTCATTCCAAGCCTTGAAGTTGATCCCTGAAGTTGATTTGATCCTTGAGGTTGATTATCTAAATTGCCCTTAAATATTTCGAATGACTGATTGAAATATCATCTTATACCAGTTTTAGTTACAGGCATACCTTGGTGATATTGTGGGTTCAGTTCCAGACCACCGCAATAAAGCAAGTGACGTGAATTTTTTGGTTTCCCAGTGCATATAAAAGTTATGTTTACACTGTACTGTAGTCTATTAAGTGTGCAGTAGCATTATGACTAAAAATGTACATACCTTAATCAAAAAATACGTCATTGCTAAAAAACGCTAACCGTGATTTGAGCCTTCAGTGAGTCAGTCTTTTTGCTGGTGGAGGATCTTGCCTCAGTGTTGATTAGGATGGTGAATGCTGAACGTTGAAGGTAGCTGTGGCAATTTTTAAAAATAAGACAATAATAAAGTTTGCTGCATCAATTGACTCTTCCTTTCACTTGAACTCTTAGAGGCCCTTGTAAGGTTATTAATTGACCTAATTTAAATATTGTGTCTCAGGGAATAGGGAGGCCTGAGGAGAGGGAGAGAGACAGGGTAACGGCTGGTCAGTGGAGCAGTCAGAACACACAACATCACTGAGCCTGGTTTGTGGCACCCTCAAAGCAATTACAATAGTAACATCAAAGATCACTGATCACAGATCACCATGACAAATATAATAATAATGAAAAAGTTTGAAATATTGTGAGAATTACCAAAATGTGACACAGAGACACAAAGTGAGCAAGTGCTGTTGGGTAAATGGCATCAATAGACTTGCTGGACGCAGGTTGCCACAGACCTTCAATTTGTAAAAAACACAGTATCTGTGAAGTGCAATAAACCGAGGTATGCACATACTAGAAAATTCCTCATTATATTGCGCTGTTTATCTGTTTCTATTACTGTTGATTTAAATTCATTCTAAATGACATGGCTATAAGAGTTTGAAGATGATTTTCCTGTTACTAAATATTCATATGAAATGGTTTCCAGATTAAGACGTCTTGTAACCTTATAGCCCTTCTCTGGATATACTTTAATTGGTCACTTTCCTGTCTTAAAATATGGAGTGGCATACAGTTCTCCAAAGGTGAATTTGGTAGAACTGAGTGCAGTGAATTCTTACCTTCCTTGATATTATACAACACCTTTATTAACTCTAAGATTTTTAGCTTTTTTGTTAGTGATTTCACATTATTGAATGATATAAAGCTTGCAACTGGCTAAAGTCTAAATATATTTTTCATAACAATTGAAATGGTGTGTGCCCAATAACTGTGGTTTTGGATGAGTAAATGAATGGCACCAGCTAACACCATTCTGTACTTTTGAAAACACATGTATTGATAGAATGTAAAACTCATCCTAACTAAATCCCATCTTTAAAAACCTTCCATACACCTGAAACTAATACGATGTTTTATGTCAATTATATCTCAATTTAAAAAATAAAAACCCAAAGCAAAACCTTTCACTTGGGCTAAAATTGCCATCCCATTGAACATGAATAATTTAAGAAATTTTACCAGTTTTTTTTTTTTTTTTTTTTTCTGAAATCAAGCTGTGTTATGCAGTTCCTTGATCTATCACTACGGAAACCATGTTTTAAAAAGGAACTGCTGCTAGTTTGATATATTTTGGTTTTTATTCACATGCAGCTACATCTTTTTCTAAGTACTCATGGCCATTTTAGACATTTTCTTGAATTTAAAATTAAATTTACCAGTCCATATATGCTTCTCAGTATTTGTCACTCTTCTGAAAAAACAAATTTTCCTATTTGTCATTTTCTGTTACATTTTCTTATGTCCATGAATTCTGAGTTATTACATCAATCTGCACCCTTGTGTATGGTCTTTAAGAAACTAAAATGTAGTTTAGTCAGAAATTGGAGAAAAATATCTTATTTAAATTGATTGATTATTCTCTTTTTGTCTTTTCAATGATTTTGTATGTACTTCTCTGATTACAATGGCCTTACAAAAATACCTCCATATAATCATTCTTCTTAAATATTTTATTTAAAAAAATATTCTTTTGTTGTTTGGAAAGAATTGGAGAAAGAAACAATCTTATAAGAAATTGCCCCAAATATTTAAAAACAAGAGAAATCCAGAATAGATCAAGGAAGTATATTGAACCACTGATGTTTTCTCAATGGAAATACTCAATAAAACAATTCAATATTATGAACCCCAACCAAGATTCTGAAATGTAGTTTTATTTTCCTTTTACTAACAATGTATCATGCCATATAGCCTGTTAAACATATGTAGTAAAGCACAGGACAAGAAAATAAAAACTCAGAGAAGGAGCAGGAAGTAGATAAAGGAAGTAGCAGAAAGGAAAAATGCACAATGAAGTGTGATAAAGGGTACCGGCTGCAGCCCATTAGCCAAATGTATTTGAGTCATCAGAGGTACTTTGTGGGAAGTATTGATAGAATATATAATACTTCAGTGCTTTATAGCAATATTTTCTGGTTGTGAAGTGCTTGTGATAAACTATAGGTGAAATGGATTGTCTATTGCCTTGAGCTGGGTAAAGATTCTTGCTCAGGTAGAGATTAACACACTGATTTTTATATATAGATTTTTTTATATAGACATTTTCCTTTTCTAGTTCTGATCATCAGCTTTCAAACTTTTAAAAACAAGCATCCTTACTGATAAAAATGTTGAGTATATAACTGTAATAATATACATATTAATTTATAAACCACATGCATGTACTGTTGTTCTTATAAATTATGTTAACTGAAAAACACTCCAGAAAATATAAATGTTTGAGATAATTAAATATAAGCAGAGATTTCTTGCATACAGATATTCTTATGCACCCTTTGGGATATGTGTACCTCACTGTAGAGACCACCAATGTAAAGGATTGCATTCTCTGGCATAATTTAACTGAAGATAAGTACATTGAGAGGAATTCTGAGGTTAGCTTCAAGTTTCGTTTTCTCTCTTTTTAAATTTATAGTAACTGTATGTCCTTAGGTATTTGACATATGTTTGATCTAAGAGAAATGAATTTTCTTATGGCTAGAAAGGTATAGGAAACTCATATTCTGTCATGTATTAGTAAAAAACGAATAGTTGTAATAAACAAGCTTAAGGGTAGCATACTGTAATCCCTACTGAGTTGCAGACAGCGGTGGGCAATTTGTCTCCCCAGAGTCGATATATGTAATTCTTGCAACCAAACCAACTTTTTAGAATGTAATTCATTTATCAGTTTTGTAAGGGTCTGGTGACAATCATATTCTGTGTGTGTGTGTGTGTGTGTGCGCCTGACAAGTAAGTTTCAGCCCTGGTGTGGCTCGGCATTTTCAGCTTTTCTGAGAGCTGTGAGGCCAGTCTGATTGTATCTTATTTTCTGAGCCTAGGAAGATGCTTAGCAGGGCCTGCCCATGGTCCCCTTCTGCTTGGCCAAATTGGGGAGGGCTCAGGAAAGCCAAGGAGGAGGCTAGGCAACTGGGGAGTAGTTGAGCAGGCAGAGATGATTCTGTGGGGATGAGAGATAGTGTGTCCTGGCTTGGGATATGAAATCATTACCTGTTGATTGCTTTGCTGTATATTAAGCTTTATGTTTTTTTCTCCATGTGCTAGGAAAGTAGAGCTTCACACATATCAAAACTAGTATTCTAGCTTCTGCTTGCTTGGTCAGCATTTTCTTATTAACCTGAAGGACTTGATAGTGTTCAGTGTAAATTAAATCAAACCCTTCCTTACACAACTGCATTAACATACTTGATTAAATCCATTAGAATATCTAGGAGTGCTTTCCTGCAGCCAATACGTGTTTTAAACTAAAGGGTTAGGTTCAAAAAAAAAAATCTATCTCAGGTTAATGTTAGAAATTAGCCTGTTGGCGAATCTGTTCCAGTGGCAAAGATTCAATGGTATATTGGTTGCCCGGCAAGAGTTAATACATCTAAAATAAATAACATTTTAACTGAAGATATGGGCTTCCTCATTTATGATTTCATAATTTTAAGAATTGGTAGTGTCTTTCTTGATGGAAAATGTCCGTGTAGTGGGCAGGAATTATCCCATTTAGCAGGTAATACTTCAGATTCAAGATTTTTCATTTGTTTGCTTATGAAACCAAATATGTTCCTTATAGAAAAGTTGGAGACTATAAAAGTATAGAGAACAACAAAATCAGCAAAATTCTAACAACCTCACTGTTAAAATTTGGCATATTTCATTTGTCTCCTGTCTTTCTCTCCCCTCCCTTCACTGTTCTCTCTTTCCTTTTTGTTTCAGTTGGAGTGTATATGGGATATTTATTTTGTATTGTACTTTCCCCTCCGCAACACATACATGATGAGTATTTCCAGAAGGAATTAACATTACTCTAAAACATTATTTAAAATATTACATATGGATCATCACTTATATCATTATCTTCTGTTGGACATTAAAATATTTTTTCTCCTTAAAAAAGGAGTGATTAGAAAAATTTTTTGGAAACAATCTGTTCTTTTGTTGAGACATTTTATGGGAAAAGGTAGTTCATTTTCTTTTATTCCGTAGTCAATATCAAAATTAAAAATCTTTATATTGACATTTTCACAAGCTTCCTGTCATATCTAAGGCAAACATGGATAGTGTGAAAGAGTGGGCAACAAAAAAATGCTCTTAGAAATTTAAAGTGTAAATGATGTTTAATGCTAATTTCATAGCTCTAAGTATTGATAGGTATTTTTGTTGTTGTTGTTGCTTCAGTTGACTACAACTTTGATGTTGCCTCATTTTACTACAGATTTCTGGCAAAGGTGCTTATTTTTTAGGTTAAAGTTAGTCATGAACCTCCCAGGTGCCATCTCTTGGCTTTGTGGTTTTGGCAAAATCCAACTCAGGTCTGTCTAGCAGTTCACAGGACTGAATGCCAGAAGATTAGAATCGAAGTAAAATATCCCATTCTAGAAAAATAAACTACCTAAAGGACCTGTGTGTGTTTCCTTAAGTCTTTTTATTTCTAAATTAAGAATTGAAATTTAAACAAGAAGCAGCATTTTCAATTTAGAATTAAAGCAATCTAGACTCCTAGAAACAAGTAATTAAATTACCTCGTTGATAGTGCAGTCAAGTATGTTATTGTATTTTTATTGCTTTATAATATCTTCGTCTATTTTTTTATTACAAACATATGTGAGCTAGAACTAACAGCAAGTAGGTTTTTGTTTGTTTATTTAAATCACCATAAACAACATTCTATGGGGGAACTGACAGCATATCTTTGATAGAAATGGAAGTAGATGTAAAACTTTTCTGTCCTCAGCTGTGTGACTTAGATGATGACAGTGATATTATCATTAACTCATGGGTCCTGAGTGCTGGGCCTTATGCTTTGGTGTGATTTATCCTCTCAACAACCCCAATTCTAAAGATGAGGAATCTGAGGCTAAAGGAGTTTAAGTAAATTGCTCAAGGTCATGCAGCTAGTAAGTGGTTGAGCAGGATTAGAGCACAGGCTGTCTCTCCTTCAAACTCCACGTGTGTAACTGCTAGGCTTATTGACCCAGGTGAAAGAGATACTCTCTAGACTCCTGTGGTTTTGTTTGCACTAAACTTATCTTACACAGTCTTATTTGCACTTACTTGGTTCATTTTTTTCTTCCTACTAAATTGTAGACTTTTCAGGATCAGGGGTTGAAAAAACTGAGAATACTCAAATTGTATAACCCAATAAAATTTACTCTCTCTGCAGGGTACACAGTGCCTTCCAATAGAATGGCTTTTTGATAAGCCATGCTAATAGGTGTGAGGTGATATCTCATTGTGTTTTGATTTGCATTTCCCTGATGATTAATGATGTTGAGCGTCTTTTCATGTGTCTGTTGGCCATCTGTATGTCTTCTTCAGAAAGTGTCTATTCAGATATTCTTCCCAGTTTTTAATAATTGCTTTTTTTTTTGCTATTGAGTTGTATGAGTTCTTTCTATATTTTGAATATTAGCTCTGTATCAGATATTTATTTTTGCTTTTGGTATCAGATCCAAAAAAAAATCATTGCCAAGAATTATGTCAAGGAGCTTATTATCTTTGCTTTCTTCTAGGAATTGTGGTTTCAGGTCTTATGTTCAAGTGTTTATTTAAATTAGTTTTTGTATACAGTGTAAGATAGTGGTCCAGTTTCATTTTATTTGTATGTGGTTGTCCAGTTTTCTCAACGTCATTTATTGAAGAGACTCTCCCCTTTCCATTGTATATTCTTGGCTCCTTTGTTGTAAATTACTTGACCATATAAGCATAGGTTTATTTCTGGGCTCTCTCTTCCATTGATCTATATGTCTATTTTTATGCCAGTATCATACTGTTTTATTTATTTCTTTAAAAATTTTTTTTAAAGCAGATCTTTTTTTTAAAGATTTTTTTGACATGGACCATTCTTTTAAAGTCTTCATTGAACTTTTTACAATATTGCTTCTGTTTTATGTTTTGGTTTTTTGGCCGCAAGGCATGTGGGATCTTAGCTCCCTGACCAGGGATCAAACCTGCACCTCCTGCATTGGAAGGCAAAGTTTTAATCACTGGACTGCCAGGGAAGTCCCACCGTACTGTTTTAATTACTATAGCTTTGTAATATGACTTGAAGTCAAGGAGTGTGATGTCTCCAGCTTTCTTCTTCTTCTTCAGGATTGCTTTGGCTGTTTATGTTTTTTGTGTGTATCCATACAAATTATAGGATTGTTTGTTCTATTTCAGTGAATGACACTGGAATTTTATTAGGGATTTGCATTGAATCTGTATATTACTTTGGGTAGTATGGACATTTTAACAGTATCAGTATTTCTGATCCATGAGCACAAAATACCTTTCTGTTTATTTTTGTCATCTCCAATTTCTTTCATTACTATCTGGTAGTTTTCAATCTACAAGTCTTTCATCTCCTTGGTTAAATTTATTCCTAAGTATTTTATCTCTTTGATGCAATTGTAAATGAGATTTAAAAACAATTTCTCTTCTGATAATTTGTTATTAGTGTAAATAAGAAACACAACAGATTTTTTGCAAGTTGATTTTGTATCCTGCAACTTCACTGATTTGTTTATGAGTTCCAGCAGGTTTTTGATGGAGTCTTTAGGGTTTTCTGTATATAATATAATGTCATCTGCAAATAATGAAAGCTTTACTTCTTCCTTTCCATTTTGGATACCTTTTATTTCCTTTTCTTGCCTAATTACTCTGCCTGGAACTTTCATTACTATGTTGAATAAAAGTGGTGGGAGTGGGCATCCTTGTCTTGTTCCTGATTTTAGAGGAAAAGCTTTCAGCTTCTCACCATTGAGTATGATGTTAGTTGTGGACTCGTCATAAATGGCCTTTATTATGTTGAGGTGTCTTCCTCTATACCCGCTTTGTTGAGAGCTTTTAGTTATAAATAGCTGTTGAATTTTGTCAAATGCTCTTTCTGTATCTATTGTGGTGATTACGTGACTATGTGATTATTATCCTTCATTTTGTTAATGTGGTATATCATACTGACGGATTTGCAGGTGTTGAATCATCCTTGCATCTCTAAAATAAATACCACTTGATCATGGTGTATAATCCTTTTAATGTATTGTTTAATTTGTTTTGCTAACATTTTGTTGAGATTTTTGCATCTGTGTTCAACAGAGATACTGGCCTGTAATTTTCTTTTTTGTGTCATTCTTGTCTGGCTAGGGAATTAGGGTAATGCTGGCCTTGTAAAATGTGTTTGGAAGAGTTTCCTCCTCTTCTGTTTTTTGGAAGAATTTGAGAAGGATTGGTATTTATTTTTCCTTGAATGTTTGGTAGAAGTCACCAGTGAAGCTGTCTGGTCCTGGACTTTTGTTTGTTGGGAGGTTTTTGATTACTGATTCAATCTCTTTGCTGGTAATCAGTCTGTTAAGATTTTCTATTTCATCATGATTCAGTCTTGATAGGTTGTATGTTTCCAGGAATTTATCCATTTCTTCTAGGTTGCCCAGTGCATTGGCATATAATTGTTTGTAATTGTCTTTTATGATCCTTTGTAGTTGCATGATACCAGTTGTAATATCTCCTCTTTCATTTCTGATTTTGTTTATTTGAGTCCTCACACTTTTTTCTTAGTCTACCTAAATAAACACTTATCAATTTTGTTTTTTTTTTTTGTTTCAAAGAACCAACTCTTAGTTTAATTGATCTTTTCTATGTTCTTTTAAGTCTTCATTTCTTTTATTTCTGCTGTAATCTTTGTTATTTCCTTCCTTCTACTAACTTTGGGCTTTGTTGTTTTTGTAGTGCCTTGAGTTGTAAAGTTAGGTTGTTTATTTGAAATTTTTCTTGTTTCTTGAGGTGACATTTATTGCCATGAACTTCCCTCTTAGAGCTGCTTTTGCTGTAACCCGTACATTTTGGTATGTTACATTTTCATTCTTTTTAAGGCATTTTTTGATTTCGTTTTTTTTTTTGATTTCGTTTTTGATTTCTTCTTTGACCCATTGGTTGTTTATTAGCATGTTGTTTTATCTCCACATATTTGTGAATTTTCCAGTTTTCCTCAAGTAATTAATTTCTAGTTTCATACCATTGATATGATTTCAATCCTCTTAAGAATCTTAAGACTTGTTTTGTGACCTAACATGTGATCTGTTTTGGAAAATGTTCTATGTGCACTTGAGAAAGAAGTGGATTCTGTTGCGTTTGGATGGTATGTTTTGTACATATCTGTTAATTTCATCTGGTCTAACATGTCAGTTTAAGGCTGATGTTTCTTTATTGATTTTTGTCTCAAAAATCTACCCACTGATGTAAGCAGGCTATTAAAGTTCTCTACAGTTATTGTATTTACAAATGTTACAGCTTTTTCTTGGATTGGCTCCTTTATCATTATGTAACACCTTTTTTTGTCTCTTATTACAGTCTTTGTTTTAAGGTTTATTTTGTCTGATAAAAGTATAGATATTCCAGCTTTCTTTTGGTGTCCATTTGCATGGAATATCTTTTTTATCCCTTCACTTTTTACCTGTGTAGGTCCTTACAGCTAAAGTGTGTCTCTTGTAGGCAGCATATGGATGAGTCAACTTGTGTCTGTAACAGTCTATTTTAAGTTGATAGCAACTTAAGTTTGTTATCATTCATTGTCATATCATAATATTATGATATATAATTATTATTATATTAGATCAGTGCAGCAGAATGGAGAAACAAGAACTTGTTCATAATGTTATTCAGATTCAGTAAATACTTATTGACAATCTACTATGTGTTAGAAACTATGCTAGCCAGTTTACACAGGTATTAGCCACACAGGAACACCGAGGAGAGGTATTTCCAAGTCTATTTTATACACACAGGCACTGAAGTTTAGAGATTAAGTAACTTGCCCAGATTCACACCATTAATAGTGTAGAACTGGTATAAAAACTCAAGTCTTTTTTTTTTTTCTTTTTCTTTTTGCGGTAAGCGGGCCTCTCACTGTTGGGGTCTCTCCCGTTGTGGAGCACAAGCTCCGGACGCGCAGGCTCAGTGGCCATGGCTTACGGGCCTAGCCACTCCGCGGCATGTGGGATCTTCCTGGACCGGGGCACGAACCCATGTCCCCTGCATCAGCAGGCGGACTCTCAGCCACTGCGCCACCAGGGAAGCCCCAAAAACTCAAGTCTTAATTTGAAACACAGTGCTCTTCTATTGTGTCTTCTTCAGTGCTATCTTTAGAAGATATCAATGAAAAATTTTAAATAAAACATTATTTTGAAAGAAGGGAAGATTTGTGCAGTACTTTCTTTGTTTTGAATGGCAAGAAAAGTATGGTAGCAATTGCTAATTTCTGTCTGTAACTGTTTGAAATAGTGAATGTGTCTGTAGTTTTCATACGTGTAGCAAGTTTAAAACGTTCATGAAGTAATTTTATCAATTATGTCCAAAATGAAGCATTTGTAATTTACTCTCAAATTGTCACCTGAATGCTCGCCTGTTTATTATTCATGTTTATTCAAAGTTTACTTTTTAGGTAGGGGTATATCAACATTCTTAATCTTTGTCAAATCCATTGGCAGGCACTTTTATAGTAGTGTTTGGTCAGTTGCTTAGGGGACAAAACCAAACAGCATATTGGTTGTGTTATGTTGGGCTTTGTGGTTTTACAGTTTAGGAAGTCCAGTCCTTGTTCGATAGCATGCAACCATTTACGTTCTAAAATTTTTCCTCCTATATGTAACCAGTGGTTTAAAAAAGTATTTGGAGGAGACTAAAGAAATTCAATTTCCAGAACAAGGAAATAATGCCATAATCTAATCAATCTGAACTCCTTTGTTTCCACAACAATTAAACATGTAAAAATTATCTTTAGAGAAAAAATTTATTTGTGTGTGGTTTGGAGTAAAGAATGTGGGCTTTAGAGTCAGATAGATCCAGGTTGAAATCTGGGCTCCGCTATTCATTTGTAAAATGAAGATAATAATACCTCATTTGCAGGGCTGTTTTAAGGACTACAGAATAAAATAAATATATGTGTATGCCCAGTGCCAGATACAAAGCAGATGGCTATTATTATTTCTTAGTACTTCCAACTCAATTTCTAACCATATAAAATGGGTGGATTTTGAGAATGTTCAATTTTGTTTTTTAATTTTTATTTATTTATTTTTGGCTGCATTGGGTCTTTGTTGCTGCATGTGGGCTTTCTCTAGTTGTGGCGAGTGGGGGCTGCTCTTCGTTGCAGTGCACGGGCTTCTCATTGCGGTGGCTTCGCTTGTTGCAGAGCACAGGCTCTAGGTGCACAGGCTTCAGTAGTTGTGTCACATGGGCTCAGTAGTTGTGACTCTTGGGCTCTAGAGCACAGGCTCAGTAGTTGTGGCGCAGGGGCTTAGTTGCTCCGCAGCCCGTGGGATCTTCCTGGACTAAGGCTCGAACCCGTGTCCCCTGCATTGGCAGGCGGATTCTTAACCACTGTGCCACCAGGGAAGTCCAAGAATGTTCAATTGTTAAGACTAAAAATTAAAGAATTTAGGATTGGACCTCTGATTTGAATGTGGTAGTTTACAATCACATTATTCCATCCTCTTCCCAGAAATTATCCAAAACCAGAAGGTGAAAGAGAAACAAAAATGTAAAGAACCATTTTTGGTGAAACTAGGAGACTACTAAAACCCCAGATACCCCCCAAAATGAATTTCTACCCAAAGCTATGGACACTGTACAGTAGGATGTGGAAATGGAACAGAATGGAGACAGAATGCAGCCGATGCTCTGGAAGAGGACCATTTTTGAAGAAGGGGGACACACACTGAGGTGCAACGCTTGACCTCCGTTTTTATAACAGCGCACATGGGGTGAACCAGCAGATAGCAAGGGCTTTCTCAGACCCTTTGGTTTGCTTTGGTTCTCAGCAGTGAAGATGGGTTAATCATAAGAAAATACAGGGAATAGTTCAGCAAACAGGCAGTTTCTGTTGCAGTGGAGAAAAGAATGCTGAGTTAAGAAAACTGCCACAGCTGCCATGTCCATTGACTGAGGAAATGTAAAGAGCAAATAAATATACAAACAAAATCCTTTATCAGGAGAGAAAGTGCTGTTATCCTGGAACATGTCCCTGGTTCCTTCCCCACATGAATCTCCAGCAAACAGCTGGTACAGAACAAAAGTACCAGTGTTACTACTATGATACAAAAAAGAACCAGCCCAAGATTTGTTTTAAAGAAAATCACAAGGAAGATATGAGGAAGTGAAGAGGAAAACCAAAAGCTAGGTAAGGAAAGATCATGAGAAAACAAAACCAAAGAAAACAATGTAGCCATGGAAGAGACAAAAATTGTTCTTGAACATTGTGCCATAAATTTAAAAATAAAGCAAAACAAAACCTTAAGGAAATAAATGTCTCTCTGTAGGGTTAGTGCTACTGAAAAATACAAGAACTCAGAAAAGAGATGGTAGGTGAATAGTGAGGAGGCTCAAGAAAGAAATAGAAGAGTGAAATAAAACCATCACAGAAATGAAGGTAAAGTTGGCAGGAAAATAGGAAATAACACTGCTGAAACATAGCAAAAATCTAGAGGATGGATGTGAGAAAAGTGAGCAAGAGGAAACAAATATAAAAAGAGTTCAAAAAGATTAGAGATAAAATGATAGCTATAGAATACAGGCAAAGGAAGTCAATCATGCATATTACTGGAGTTGCTAATAAATAAAACAGAAATTATGTGACAAAATAAAGATATAAATTAAATGAACTTCCATAAATTAAAAAAGACTTGCATTTACATGTTAAAAAACATATCAAGCCCAATGGAAGTTGCCCCAGAGCCATCCATGTAAAAACATCCACATTAAATTGCTTAACATTGAAGATAGTGAAAGAATCCTTTGGGTGGCCAAGAAAAATGTCACTTGTAGAAGGAAAAGATTAATGTGACCTTAAGCTGTTCTATAACACGTTCAGTGCTAGAGAGTGGAGCAACATCTACAGAATCTGCAGATAAAGAGTGTGACTCAAGAATTTTATAGCCAGCCAAATTGTTGTTAAAGTACAAAAGCAATAGTGAACAATTTTGAACATGCGCAACTCAGGGAATATTGTTCCCATGAAATGTCTTCAGGAATTTTTAAGATGTCTGAAAAAAACTACAGCAAAAGTACTAGCCAGGAGCACTAGATCCACGTAACTCTTTAACAGTAGAGCAAATATGGGGATTAGAGCAACAAAATAGACTATAATGTTAGTTGTGCTGACAGTAGAAATAATAAACCTTACAAAAGTGGGACAGTAGAGGGAAAGAGAATGGCAGGTAAAATAAGTATGTTTATTTCAAATGCAAATTAAAAGCTAGCTAGGGTCATGATCTGGACGATATAAGGAAAGTTTTACTTTAAGTCAAATTAACCTCAAATGAAATAAAAAGAACATTCTATAATGTTAAACAAGATAAAATAATACTTTATAAAGGGTTGAAGCATTCATAGTGAAGATATAACAGTGAAATAGATCTATGTACCATTCATAAAACAAAGTAATGTTAAGGGAAGAAATATAAGCAGTTTAGAATGAGAAGCCTTGATTTTCTTCCATAGTTCATGACAGACCAAGTGGCCCAAACTATGTAAATCTATAAGACCTAGTTAATATAATTAATAAGATGGATCTAATTGATGTATAAAACTATGTTTTCTTAAAACAGAGAATATGTCTTCTTCCCAAGTGAGCATGGAATGTTAACAAAAATGAAACATTTACAGTACTACAAGGAAAATTGCACTAATGATAATACAATAAAACTAGAAATGAATAAGAGAATAAAATTTAAAACAATTCATCAAATTAGAAAATCTTTGTCTCAAAGTCATTTCAAAAAGGAAATCCAGGGCTTCCCTGGTGGCGCAGTGGTTGAGAGTCCGCCTGCCGATGCAGGGGATGCGGGTCCGTGCCCCGGTCCGGGAAGATCCCACATGCCGCGGAATGGCTGGGCCTGTGAGCCATGGCCGCTGAGCCTGCGTGTCCCGAGCCTGTGCTCCACAACGGGAGAGGCCACAACAGTGAGAGGCCCGCGTACCACCAAAAAAAAAAAAAAAAAAGGGAAATCCAAACTAAAATTGTTAAAATATAGAAAATAAGTATAATAAAAATACAGCCTATCAGTATCTATGATATGTAGATAAATAACTCCCAGAAGAAAAAGTATACATTTGCTACTTTGAGTAGTAAGTTAGGAAGCTGGAAGAAAACAACAAAATCAATCTATGCAAAGTAAGATGATACAATTAAAAAACATAAAAGCAGAAATAAATGAATTAGATAAGAGATGAATAGAAGTAGATTTTCTTTGGGAAAACTAAAATATTAGCTAATGAAATTACAAAAAATGCAGAGGGCAAAAATACATAATGTAAGAAAGGATAATAGGGAAAATACCTCAAAATGCAGCAAATTTAAGCCTTAAGAGATTTTGTTTTCTAAACTCTAGATGAGTAATTTGAAAAACTGCATAAAGTGGTTAAAGTGGTTAAATTATCTCAAGATAGATAATTTACTAAAAGACTCCGAAATATGTAGAAAATAAAGACAGACATATTAAGTTGGGGGGGTGTGAGGAGGATGGAGAAATATATAGTACCCCCATCAACAGAAGCACTAGATCCTGATGATTTCACAAGGGAATTCTACCAAACCCTTTAAAACCTAATGTCAGTGATATTTAAACTATTTCAGGGAACAGGAAAAGGAAATTTATCAATTTTTAAAATAATATGAGCATGATATTCACATTAAAATTTAATAAAGGTTACAATTAAAAGAAAACTTTACATCATTGGTATTCATGCAAATAACTACACAAAAATCCTAAATAAAATGTTAACAGAATCTAGCACACATTAAAAGAATAAAACATCCTGATTAAGGGGGTTTATTTCAGGGATATAATAATGGTTCAATAAAAGGAAATCTATTAACATTACATTTAAGGAGAAAAGCACATGATTATATTCATACACATGAAAAAGCAACAAAATGTAATGTTTATAATTAACACCAAAAAGAAAAATCTCTAATGTAATTGTGACTAGATAATATTTTCTTAATATGATAACATATGTATATTTTAATCCCAAATCCAGTATCATACATAATGTGGAAAGACTAGAAATATTCTTGCTAATTTTAAATTTTTTTTTTTTTTTTTTTTTTTGCGGTACGCGGGCCCCTCACTGCTGTGGCCTCCCCCGCCGCGGAGCACAGGCTCCGGACACGCAGGCCCAGTGGCCACGGCTCACGGGCCCAGCCGCTCCGCGGCACGCCGGATCCTCCCAGACCGGGGCACGAACCCGCGCCCCCTGCATCGGCAGGCGGACTCCCAACCACTGCACCACCAGGGAAGCCCTCTTGCTAATTTTAGAACTGGACAATGATGTTCATTATCACAGCTATTATTTAACATTGTTCTGGAGTACTAACCAATTCAATTAGGCAGAGGAAGAAATTAGAGATATAAAAATAGAAAATCATTTGTAGCTTATATGATTGTATACCTGGAAAACCAAAAGAATCAGCTGAAAATTCTTACAAAGAGTAAAAAAGATCTAAACAGTGGTAAAAAATAAATTAATATACAAAATTAGTAGCTTTTTGATATGCAAAGTTACAGACATTTAGAAGAGGTAATGGAAGGAAGACCCCTGATTTTCGACATCAAAGAGTATACATGAAATAGCAATAAACTTAAGAAATATGCAAACTTCTGTATGGAAAAACCCTATAAAAAGCTTCTAATATTCCTGAAAGAATACTTTAATAATTGGAATAATACACCATGGAAAATCTCAGCATCTTGTCAGTTTCTCCTAATTCATTCTATAAATTTATGTGACATACACAAAAATACCTACAGGATGTTTTTGGACCTAGATAGGCTGATCTTAAATTGTTATAGAAAATATATAAGCACCAATAGCTAGGAAAATTCAGCAAAAGGAGAGTGATGATGTGGAAATTAGCCCCACCTGAGATTAAAACATATTATGCCTCAGTTTTTAAGACAGTTTGGGTCTGGGCATGAAGCAAAAGATCAATGGAAAAAAATGTAGAATACATACATGAATTGTAGTGGCATGTAATATCAGTAGGGAAAAATTGATTTTTCAATAAATGATGAGCCAACAGGGTAGCCATCTGGAAGAGAAGTGGATCCATACTTCATAGCTTATACCCGCAGAAACTTCAAATGGACCATAGATGTAAATCTAAAACATAAACCTTAAAAGGACTAGAAGACATCATGGGAGAACTCTATATAATAACTTCAGCATGAAGAAAGTTTTCCCAACTATGATAAAAACCAAGAACCATAGGGAAAAGAGTAATAAATTTTATTACTACATAAAAGAAAACTATTTCTACATGACCAAAATTGCCACAAGAGACATCAAGGTAGAAAAAACTTCACAACTCATGTCACAGACAAAACTTAATTTACTTAATATAAACACCTTTCACAGATTGACACAAAAAGAGCAACAGCCCAGTATAAAAATGGACGAAGATTATGGACATTCGTTTTGCACAAAGGAAATGAAAGAGGTCTTCCTTGATGCTGTACTGTTAAGCAGCCCCTCTGCCCATTATTTGTCCCATAGCCTGCTTATTTCCATCACAACACTTATTCCAACCTGTTGCTATTTTTTTTCCTCTTTGCTTGTTTACTTGTTTTATTGTCCATTTTCTCTCTCATACTGTGAAATCCATGGGGAAGGAGATCACGTCTGTGTCCTCCACAGTTGGTTCCCTTGCACTAAGAACAGTGCACTTCACAATTCTGTTCTCTGCTAGTCTGTTGTATTCCATCTCAGAAATATGCCTTCTAAACTTTCTTCCTTATGACCTGTGCCAAACATATTCAGCTTTTTTACAGTAAACTTGATAGGTGAGTTGAGATTTACAGAATTAAAACATCACAAATTCACAAAGCAATTGGGCTGCAATATGAACTGTTTTACCAGGCTTCCGGTGGTCAGCTTCAGGCATGGGGTATGATTACCTAGTAGGGACTGAAAGATGATTTATTGAATTAAAAAGTGTTTGAAGAAGAGTGTTTGCCAGAAGAGAGCTTAAAATTTTGTCCATTTATTCTTTGGCAGAGTGAATGCTTTATTAATAACTTCTTTAGAGTCTTGAATTCAATTTCAATTTCTTTGAATTTTCTTTGCTTAATTCATCCACCTAACTTTATTGCTTTAATGATCATGATGAAATTCATAGGCACCATTAGAGATAATGTATGAATGACATCGTTTCTATTAATGTTCACTATTTCTTTAATTTTTAGGATTAAATGCCATAGTTTTAAGAGATTTTGTAATGCTTAGTATTTTTTTCTTAAGTATTTTTCAGATAGCCATACTGTTTTCTGATTTTCCAGATATCACACTTTTCATTTCCTTAATTATTACTTCTTTGCCTCTTCTAAATTTGGTCATTTATGATCTGTTTTTATTGTGGGCATTTACTTATTATAAACACATGCATATATACATACATATGTTTATATTTTCTCTGTTTTGCAAATTAAATTACAGATTTCTGAAGATGCTGCAATTTATAGTGACTTTTAAAGTAATACTTGTATATATTGTTCAAAATTGTTGTCTAAGTATTTCTGTAACTTTACCATCATCACACAGTGAAGGTCACTGTCCAAATGATGGAGATTCAAAATATCACAGTTGCTGTCATCAGAGAAGTTATAATCTAGCTATGGAGACTGAATATGGAGTTAAATGAATCTATTGCTGCATGGAAAATTATTCCAAACCTTAGTGTTGTAACATAACAAACAGTTATTAAATCATACTTTTTGGGAGTCAGGAATCCCAGTAAAATGTAGCTGGGTCCCCTGATTCAGGGTCTCCCACAAGTCTACAATTAAGGTACTAACTGAGTCTGTGGTCATTGCATGGCTTGACTGGAGAAGGTCCACTTTGTTACTCACATGGCTGTTGTCAGGATTGAGTTACTTGCTGGCTGTTGGCCAGGGGATGCCCTCTGTCCTTGCCACGTGAACCTCTCCATAGGATAATAGGGAAGCTCATATGGGTAATTTCCATCAGAGAGCAAGAGAGTACATGCAAGACAGAAGCCATAGTCTCTTTGCAACCTAATCCCAGTGGTGGGTGACATCCCATCACTTTGCCCTGTTCTCTTCATTAGAAGCAAGTTATTAGGTTCAACCCATTCTTAAGGAGAGGCGATTACACAAGGGTGTGAGTATCAGGTAGTGGGGGTCATCGGAGGCCATTTTAGAGGACATTTACCACATTGGGTAAATACTTAACAGTTGAGATATGTCATTAAAAGAATTCAGAGGAGTGACCTCTAAGGATTGAAACACTCAGGAATTTGTTCCAAAAAAGTTGGGACCTGAATTAAATCTTAAAGAAAAGTTTGATAAGGGAGAGAACAGTCTCTTATATAGAAAAAATATAAACAAAGGTGTAGAGGGGGACATTTTTCTATATTACTTTGGGAAGAGTGAATAGAAAATAGAACTTGACAGTAGTATTTTCTTACATTAATTAGCAACCCTAAATCAGATACCTGTTTTCTCTTTTTGATAAATGCTGTTCTTATCTCAGTCCTGTTTGGGGATTAATATTTTTAAGTATCAGAGAAGTGGAAATTAAAGATCAAACATATTTTTGAAATTCTTGATCATGTAACTTCAGATTCTTAGATCTGATTTAATGACAAGTATGAGAAATGTTGTTTTGTTATCTCCAAAGGCCAGCAAGAGTTTTATTTGTCTAAAAGTTTGACATTTTTCATCTGATGCAAGGTAAAAATAAGATTTTTTTAGGAGGCATGGCTTGATAAGAATGTACCTTAAAAAAAAAACAACACACCTTACTTAACTAATGCGATTTGAGTTGGAAATTCAAATTCATTAAATCATCTTAAGCAGTGATAAGCACAAGAAATGTATCATGTTTTTCTAAACTCCAAGACTGAATTTGTTCCTTATATTATAGTAGATTTTTATATAACCAATCATAGTACATAACATAATGTATTTTACATTGTCATGAAAGTTACTGGCAGTAGCAGCAGTAGCAATAGCAGAGTTAGCGTGTTTAATCCATTCCAAGCATTGCCTCATGCATGCTATCCTGATTAAACTCTCACGACAACACAGTGGTATAGCTATGATTATTTTCCCCACTTTATAGATGGGGAAACTGAAAGTCATTGAGATTTAGGAACTGGATAAAAATTAAAAACAAAACCAAAAAACTATTATGTGGCAGAGCCTTGCTTCTAACCCAAGTAGTTTTGATTCCAGTGCCTGAGCTCTTAAGAAAGACAACCGACTGACTCTTAGGTCAAACATTTAGTAAATGAGGGCCATGCGAGTGGACAGTTTCCCAAATCCAATGTCACTTTTCATCTAGACTATGTAGATTTTCTGGTGGTGTCTGGGCCAGCAGGCATCTAAGCACTATTATTAATCAGTTTGGTTGGAAATTTCACTTGGCCAAATCTCCCTCTCAGTGTCTCTGCTAATTTTTATTAATGGATGTCTGTAAAACATATTAATTATTTTGGTTTGAGGAATGTAGTACAAAAAGGAAACAACTCCCTTTTGCAGTTCAAGTTTTAAAGAGAAGGCTTGATATAATTGGTTAATAGGAATGTTCTTCAGAGTAAAATAGGGAAGCATGGGAGCTTGGAGCAGAGGTATTGAAACCCTGAATGGTAAGAAAGGACTGATCACTGTGATATGAGAGAAATGCCACAGAGTGTCTCTTGTCCTTGATTTGGATATGTGCCACAGCCTCTTGGTATCTGTGGGGACATCCCTCTCCTTGCTAATGCAGTAGTGCGCTGGTGATGTGGGAGGAGAAGTGAGGTGGCTCCTATGTGGATGCTTTCCTCTTACCAGGTACGGGCACGATGCACGGGTTTGTCTTGAGTTGAAAATTCCTTTGGAGTCTATTCACAATGGCACATAGTAAATTAACTTCATTACTTTAGACTATAGTAACTTCCAAATCTGGGATGCTTTTAGTTACCAACTAAGATGAATACTCTGGGGGCTTCCCTGGTGGTGCAGTGGTTGAGAGTCCGCCTGCCGATGCAGGGGATACGGGCTCGTGCCCCGGTCCGGGAAGATCCCACATGCCGCGGAGTGGCTGGGCCTGTGAGCCATGGCCGCTGGGCCTGCGCGTCCGGAACCTGTGCTCCGCAGCGGGAGAGGCCACAACAGTGAGAGGCCCGTGTACCGCAAAAAGAAAAAAAAAAAAAGATGAATACTCTGAACTTCTTCCCAGTAGGAGAGGTATTTAAATTTAAAATGCATATTCACAGTGATGATTTGGTTTCATGTTCAATATTTACAATTATACTGGGTATTTCCTATTTCCCATATTTTTTCTATGAAGAGAAAAAAAGCAAAACAGAAGACACACATGTGTATATGAACACACGTCATTGCAAGAGTGTGTAGAGAAAAAAGTCAGTAATAAGCAGAAGAGAAACAAAACGTGACTGTGATTGAGCTTCCGTGTTACAAGTGTGGAGAGTGTTTTATTTCATCCAATCAAAAGGAATTCTTTGTATATTCAATAAAGACTGACTAACAGTAGGAAGATGACATTGTCAAGAGTTGGGCGTTTGAAAGAAAGCTGGAAGCTGGAAGTGAGAAGATTAGAAAAGAATACCGTATCCAGACAATGACTGTTCTGGTTAGATTCTAAATAGTTAAAATATTTTGCCTCACAACATTAACAGATAATGTCTCAAATCAATGCTTTTCTTGTTATGTTGCCCAATGCTGAAAAATATTTTTGCCTCTTTTCTCCAGTGACCAATTTAAACCAATTAAGAACCACAGTCAGCCAGAATTTATGAACAAAACCTCATACTTGTCTGTGATCAAGTGAAATTCTTCTCTTTCTCCTTAAATTACAAGTATAAATAATTTGAAAAATTTGAAGAAAGAAAAAAAGTAATCATCACTCCACTTATCCAAGAATCAATTTTTACTGTGGTGTGACCTTTCAGAATTTGTTTTTATGCATATGTGTCTTTGTAGATGGTTGCAATCAAGGTACCTATAATTCTATGTTTTGCTTTTTAATGTTGTAAGATGAACATTCACTTGTGTTTCTACATGGAACAGTAGTTTCATTGCTGCCTAATATTATTTAGAGAATCATGTTTATAATCATTTCTCTATTTTGACATTATTGATATCCTAGTAATATCAGTATCTATTTTCAGCAGATTATAACAAAGCGGGAAATGACTTTATCACAAGATACTTTTAAGACTTATCATACCTATAATCATATCATACACATAACTACAGTGAATTTCACAAAAGTTACAGCCACTTATAATCTTAACGACCGTACCAGTATTGCAGGTTTACTATGATACTGGTTTGAGTGAAAATATTAAACAAAATCATTTTCTTTCTTACAAGATACTTCAGATTTGCTGCAGTTCACTCTCTTTTGCTATAACTAAATATGAGCGTTTGTTTCTGGTCTTTTTTTTTATTGTTGTTATCCTTCTTTTAATGAATTTTCCTTTCATTTAGTGATTGGTACTTTATTTTTTTTTTTGTAAAAATTTGATCTCTTCAGATAGTATAGATTTTAATTTATTTTAATTGATGACATAAATGTTGGCAAATCTGGCTTTATGTCTTTTTTAGATTTTAATTTTTACTTGATTTTTATATATTCATATCTGTCAGTATTTCCCCTTGTGATTTCTTCTATTACTTTGAAAAGGAGAATGTTATTTTTCTATATATATCTGATATATATTCTAATTTATATTCAGTTGAAGTAATTACAATGGTTATATTGAACCATTTAACCCTTTGGAGCTTATTTTTACTAGATACTGTAAAATATGAATTAGAGATAAATATTTTTAAAATAATCTTACTTTATGCATCTTGTCTTCAGATGCTAGTTTGTATATAATTATTAATTCTTTTCTACTTATTACATATTTATTTGTATGTCAACACTTCTATCCTCTTAGTTATTCATGCTTAAGATGTCCTGTTTATAGTTTTTTTGGCCAGTTTTCATTGATATGATTGCCCATGTGCTGTTCAGAATAAATTTAGGAATATTGTTGCTAAGTATTCTAAAACATAAGCCAAAAAATATTGTTTTTGAGATTTTTAATGTATTAAATCCATAAATTAACTTGGCAGAATAACATTTTAATATTTAGCTTTCTTTTATGTAACCGTGGTCTTTTTTCATTTAAAAAATCCTTTATGTTTTTCAATAAGGAGTACTATTTAATTCAATGTCATGATAAACCTGGAACTTTCATCCTGTTGCTGGGATTATAAATGAATGGTTCCTCCTTCAGCCTTCCCAAATCTGACTTGTGTGTCTCTTCTGGAAAGCCGGAGGCACCATCTGGTATCAGCCGTGAAATACAAATTGTATAATTTGGGTAAATCTACCTAATAGTCAAATGCTCTGATATTTGCATCTAATATTGACATTGCACAAAATAAAGATGGATGGTAAAATTCGCTTAGTGGTTTAAGCTAGGCTACAAAGGGTTGCAAGGAGGAAGAGAAGATCCTCCTGGCATGGCTCCTGCGAAGGGAGCGCCCCTGGGTAGCAGGATACCTGTGGTTCAAGTGCAGACCCACACTGGCCCCTCTGGTCCCTGAGGTCCCACCTAGGAATGAAGGCTGTCAGATTCCCCCTCCTGCCATTGGGACCCAAGCACTGTGCTCAAGCTGGAAGCAGGGTCTGGTGAAGTTGAGCCAGATACCTCCTCCGTCTCTGGCCCCATTGCCTCAACTCTTGGCAGACAGATGACCCCCAGAGATCTTTAAACCTTGGTGCTGGGAAGTGCCTGGCATATGGATTGGGAGTTCATTAAAAGGCTTGTCCCAGCTGAGAGGCTAAGACTTGGCCTCTAACCTTGGCCAGCACTTGAGTGCCCTCATCCTAACCCTCCCAATCCTCACATCCAGGTCCTCACTGGGGCAGATGGCAGAAGCAGGGACTGGGGTGCTGGGTATGGCTGGGGGCATATGAGGGTGGGTGAACAGGTGGCTGAGAACCTGTCCCCAGAAGGTGATAGGGGCAGGACCATGTATGAGATGAGGCTAAAAACTTGGAGTACATGTTAACATCTTCCCATTGAAGTTTGCTTTACGAACATAAATTCAGACATAAAATTATTTCAAGACAGTGACTGCAAAGCATTAAACCCCAAAGCAGGGGTTCTTTTGAGAGTAGGGCCTGGTACAGCTGTACCGGTCACAAGTCCATTCAGCCACCTCTTTGTTTATAAGATACACTCAGATACTTCTGACTCTCTTATACTCAAGACCCCACTCTTTAAATGTATTTGCTTTCTCCTGCCTATTTGAACCAAGCTTAAGGATAGAGTGCCTGTTTGTTGAATGAATGAATAAATGCAAGTATTTAGGGAAAAGCATACACATATTATAACATATATACAGACACATGAAAATCATCTATATTTTGCCATGCCTCTGATTCTCATTGTTTGCAAATAAAGTGTTTACTTCGTAAATATGGTTTTGGACCACTGAATTGTATTTTCCCTGAAAACATGATCAAAGGACTGCATGTATTTGTTTAGTTGTGGAAACAATCAGGGCTGAAGTTAAGTGTGTTTTCCTAACATGTGGAAATTTCAGCAATATTAATGATTCTTTTCTAAGGATTTTCAAGCATATTATTTTCTTTTTCAAAAACATTTTACTGCTCCTTTTATAGTTTTTCTTTTCTTTATTCCCCCCAATGTTTACTTTTATTTGGAAGACTATTAATGCTAAAGAATTGTCTAAGAGAACAATTAAAACTTTGAAATGATTTCTAATATTTTTCATTTTAAAGTTTTAAACACAGTCTCCTATAAGAATATCATATCTAAATTTAAAAATGTTCTGGAAAATAGTATTAATTTTCTTCTTGTTTGCTTTCAGAGTATCTTGATCACATTGGAAAGCTTGTTAGTTAAATTTGATTAAATAGCATGACTTAAAATATTATATGTTTTATTATCTGAGTATACCTTGTCAATGCTTGGATATATTTTGATGTTAAAATGCCATTTTAGTGTTTGGTGTTAGGTAGTGTTCTAATTTCATTCTTCTACATGTAGCTGTCCAGTTTTCCCAGCACCACTTATTGAAGAGGCTGTCTTTTGTCCATTGTATGTTCTTGCCTCCTTTGTCGTAAATTAGGTGCCCATATGTGCAGGGGTTTATCTCTGGGCAGTGTATGCTGTACCACTGATCTGTATTTCTGTTTTTGTGCCAGTACCATACTGTCTTGATTACTGTAGCTTTGTGGTAAAGTTTGAAGTCAGGAAGCCTGATTCCTCCAACTCCGTTTTTCTTTCTCAAGATTGCTGTGGCTATTTGGGGTCTTTTGTGTTTCCATATGAATTGTAAGATTTTTTTGTTCTAATTCTGTGAAGAATGCCATTGATAGTTTGATAGGGATTTCACTGAATCTGTAGATTGCTTTGGGCAGTATAGTCATTTTCACAATATTGATTCTTCCAGTCCAAGAACATGGTATATTTCTCCATCTGTTTGTCATCTTTGATTTCTTTCATCAGTGTTTTATAGTTTTCTGAGTACAAGTCTTTCACCTCCTTAGGCAGGTTTATTCCTAAGTATTTTATTCTTTTTGTTGCAGTGGTGAATGGGAGTGTTTCCTTAATTGCTCTTTCTGATTTTTCGTTGTTGGTGTATAGGAATGTCAGAGATTTCTGTACATTAATTTTGTATGCTGCAACCTTACCAGATTCATTGATTAGTTCTATTAGTTTTCTGGTGGCATCTTCAGGATTTTCTATGTATAGTATCATGTCACCTGCAAACGGTGACAGTTTTACTTCTTTTCCAATTTGTATTCCGTTTATTTCTTCTCTGTCATGGCTAGGACTTACAAAACTATGTTGAATAAGAGTGGCAAGAGTGGACATCCTTGTCTTGTTCCTGATCCTAGTGGAAGTGCTTGCAGCTTTTCACTATTGAATATGATGCTTGCTGTGGGTTTGTCATTTATGGCCTTTATTATGTTGAGGTAGGTTCCCTTTATGCCCATTTTCTGGAGAGTTTTATCATAAATGGTGTTGAATTTTGTCGAAAGCTTTTTCTGCATCTATTGAGATGATCATATGGTTTTTATTCTTCAATTTGTTAATGTGGTGTATCACATTGATTGATTTGCTTATACTGAAGAATTCTTGCATCCCTGGGATAAACCCCACTTGATCATGGTGTATGATCCTTTTAATGTGCTGTTGGATTCTGTTTGCTAGTGTTTTGCTCAGGATTTTTGCATCTATGTTCATCAGTGATACTGGTCTATAATTTTCTTTTTTTGTGATATCTTTTTCTGGCGTTTATCTTAAACTCCAAATGGATTAAAGACTTAAATGTAAGACCAGACGCTATAAAACTGTTAGAGGAAAACATAGGAAAAACACTCTTTGACATAAACCACAGCAAGATCATTTTTGACCCATCTCCTAGAGTAACAGAAATAAGAACAAAAATAAACAAATGGGACTTAATTAAACTTAAAAGCTTTTGCCCAGCAGAGGAAACCATAAAAAAGACAAAAAGACAACCCTCAGAATGGGAGAAAATATTTGCAAATGAAACAACAGACAAAGGATTAATCTCCAAAATATACAAACAGCTCATGGAGCTCAATATCAAAAAAACAAACAATCCAGTTAAAAAATGGGCGGAAGACCTATATAGACATTTCTCCAAAGGAGACATACAGATGGCCAAGAAACACATGAAAAGCTGCTCAACATCACTAAATATTAGAGAAATGCAAATCAAAACTACAATGAGGTTATTACCTCATGCCGGTCAGAATGGCCATTATCAAAAACGCTAGAAACAATAAATGCTGGAAAGGGTGTGGTGAAAAGGGAACCCTCTTGCAGTGTTGGTGGGAATGTAAATTGATACAACCACTATGGAAAACAGTATGGAGGTTCCTTAAAAAACTAAAAATAGAAATACCATATGACCCAGCAATCCCACTACTGGGCATATACCCTGAGAAAACCTTAATTCAAAAATAGACATGCACCACAATGTTCACGGCAGCACTGTTTACAATAGCGAGGACATGGAACCAACCTAAATGTCCATCGACAGACGAATGGATAAAGAAGATGTGGCACATATATACAATGGAATATTAGTCATAAAAAGAAACGAAATTGAGTTATTTGTAGTGAGGTGGATGGACCTAGAGACTGTCACACAGAGTGACGTAAGTCAGAGAAAAACAAATACCGTATGCTAATACATATATATGGAATCTAAAAAAAAAGAATGGTACTGATGAACCTAGTTGCAGGGCAGGAATAAAGAGGTAGACATAGAGAATGGAATTCTTGACATGGGGTGGGAGGGCGAAGCTGGGGCGAAGTGAGAGTAGCATCGACATATATACACTACCGAATGTAAAATAGTTGGCTGGTGGGAAGCAGCAGCAGAGCACCGGGAGATCGGCTCGGTGCTTCGCGATGACCTAGAGGGGTGGGATAGGGAGGATGGGAGGGGGAGGCTCAAGAGGGAGGGGATAAGGGGACATGTGTATGCATATGGCTGATTTGCTTTGTTTTGCAACAGAAACTAACACAGTATGGTGAAGCAGTTGTACTCCAATAAAGATGTATTTAAAAAAGAATTTGTTATCTTGGAGTTTTCATTTTCAGATCCGTATAATCAGCAACATCTTTGCTCAAAAAACAAAAAATGCCATTTTTAGTATTACAGGTGAAACTGAGCGTCTGAATTTTGTTGGCCATTAAAAATCCCACGGCTGTTGTTGTAAGAATGCTTGCTGGAGCCCTGGCCAAAGTCCAGTCTAAGCAATAACATCCTACTCAGTATACCTCACAGTCCTGTGAGGACTGTCAATTATTAAGGCATTCTTCTTTGCTTCCTCCTCTAAACAGCTGTGAAACATTACGGAATTCATGTTCATGACTTTTTCTATATCCTGTTCAGTCCAAGTGAAATGAGCCTTTCATTATACATATATTATCTGCAGTGTTGCTAAGTGCATACGTTTAAGGTTATACAACTCACTGTTAAATGAATACTCTTTTTGGAAATTAAATCAGAATGCTATGTAATCAGTATTAGATAACATGCTGTACATGAATTCATCTTTGACTCAGATTTTATAAAACACACCAAGTACATCACTTCATGTCAAAATAATCATTAAGGGCCTTTAAGTGGTCTTGAAAATTACCTCTTCTAATGTGAGTAGGCATGTGCTCAATTAAATGAGGCCTGAAATATACTTGGCATTGGCTCAGCTCAAAGTCAGGAAACAGTTCTGTTTTTGTGGCTTAGATGCAAATCATTTAAAAATGGTGCTGGACAGCAACATTATAATTAAGTGAGGAGAGAGAAATCTGGAAAGAGTGTATCGTAGATTCAACTGAAAACAGTGAAAGTAAATATAGTTATTAATCTGATTTTCTGTACCATCCCAAGGCAAGAAACATAATTTATTAATTTTCATGTAAACAATATTAATATTTTGAATATGTATATATTTATATTGGCAACTTTGCACATGGAAGACATCATTGATTTGTGTAAAATTATTGACTAAGAGTGGAAGTTTTACAAAGTGGAATGTGTTGAGATTCAGCTCATGGAAGGCGTTTTGAATAGGCCATATCACAGTGTCTGGAATTTCTTTGCTCTGACGTCACCTTCTGTGTCCAGTGTTCTCTTCAAGTGCCGTACCACATCTTCTCCCTGATACCTTCACTGTATATTTCCCTAGAGCTCGGGGGTCTTTCTCTGGACACTGAAGAAATTTGCTGTCCCTCTGTATCTATATCACTTGCGCTTCTCTGATGCTAGATTAAACTGTTTAATTTTTCATACCTTGCTGTTTTTTTAAGTTTTCAACTATATTTAAATTTCCATTATGGCAAGCCCTGTAATTTATATATTTCTTTTGTTCTTTTACAGTGCTTTGCAAATATTAATTTATAATGCAGCTTAGGGGTTTTCATTTTAACTTTTCACATATTTATGTATAACTATAAATATAAAGCCAAGAACTACATAATTTTTTTCAAAAAAGCAAGGAAATTGTGAACATCGTTATCAAATCATTCACAGACAGTATTGAGACCCCAGCAAGCAGCAGTAAATATTCCTCTTATTATCAAGGAGCCACTTTGAGTAAAGAAAAACTATAAGGATCAGAAATCTGTTAGTAGAAAGGAAAAAGGAAGTGAGGAACTGGATATCGATCTTGCCAAGTGAAGCAGTGAAAGAAAATATTACACTGTGAACTTCTTTCCACTATTTTCTCAAATTCAATCCAGCAACTCGGGTTAAGAGAACAATGGCTGAGATGTTGGAAATAAATCCAACCCATCTGATAAATCCCTAGGAAACAGGAAGTAACACAATTAATGAGAAGAGGAAAGGCTTTCTTTAGAGTCTCAGACAGTTATTTTTTTAAATCAAAAGTAGTCTTCTGAAGCGTGACATACTCCTTATATTTTTAATAACATGTTACCTCAATGTTTTTGCTTTTTAAGATAAACTGTATGTGGAAAATTGTATCTATTGATTATCTGCATCAAGAACTTGATTAAAGAGCAAAACATTTGGTTAAAAGAGTAAACTGAAGACTTTCTCAGTTGACTAGTCAGTGTCATCATGCTGATCATGTAGCGTGGTCTTAGCTGTAGCGTGGAGGCTCCATGGTAAAATGAAAAGAGCACAAAATAAAGGGTCTGAAGGCCTGGGCTTAACCTTTATTCTTTTTTTCCCCTTCTCTCCCTTCTTCCCGTTTTCAGACATTTACTGAGCATCTATTATAGGTACACTGAGACAATTCATCTCCTTGGGCTGATAGTCAAGTGAGGGAGACAAAAAAGCAATGGCAGCCATAGTATTATCTGGTAGATGCCATCATGTCGCAGGCACACAGTATTGTGGTAGCCTTCAAAGGGACTGGTTGGCTTTGGCTTATCATCCAACCTTCAGTTTTTTGTATAATTGTATGTATTTTAACTTCTTCATGAGGTTGTTGTGAGGCTCAAAGGAAGCCACTTTATGTTACAAAGTATTGTGAATTGTACTTGCAAATATCGATAGTTATAGGTAATAGTAAAATACAGGGCTGTTGTGAAAACTTGATATATAGAATTTAAAAAGAAATTAGTTTTAATAAAGAACGTTTTTGTTTTCTCTAATATGGAATCCTAAATTTTCATTTCCTTTTTGAAATCCCCATGGTTCATTCTGAAAAAATTTTTTTCTATGTTAATTAGTACTCCCACACTACCTTTTCCATACTTCTCTTTATGCATTTATTGTATTGTACTGTAATTACATTTTAGTTTTATTTTCTCCACTAGATCCATCAGGACTTTGAAGGCAGGGTTCATGTTTGGTCGCCCTTATGCTACTGGTGGCAACCATATATAGTCCATGATCAATGTGTGTTTGTTAAATAGATTAGAGAAGGAATTTTCTAGTGAGGTTTCTTTGTGTTTTTAATTATAGTATCTACTAGGCAAGAGAGATAGTTTTCTTTGTTCTATTAAAGATAATATCCAGGCATGTGACAATAAAGAATTCTAGATATTGTGTGCATCGAATTAGGCACTCCTAACATGGCCTGTCTTGCCTATGGTCCAGAGGAAAGAAGAAAGTTAATAGTGATGTAATCATTGACAGAATGGAGATCTTGGAAAAGAGGAAATGTTAGTGAGGTGTGGAGGTTGCTCAGTGTAGAAAATATTTCTAGATATCTTAACCTCTTCACTACCAAAATCTTTCAGGGTCATCTTCTCTGAACCTCAAGTTTTCTTGTCTGTAGATAAGAGAATTGAACCAAATGATCTTTAATGCCCCATCTAACTTGAGGATTCTGTTTGGAGATTGATGGTTGAATAAAATAGGATATTGTCCCTGCATTCTGCTAAATGTTATTCACCTTCATTCTTTCCATGTCTTTATTATACAGACATCAAACAACATTAAAGCATATTGAAGAAAAGGCAAAACATTCAAGAAGATAGGACTTGAATCAGGCTTTAAAGAATAAGAGGTGTATGGGCAGATGGCCATGGATGTGGTGATGGCCATAGATGAGGAAGAGCAGTAGCTTCATGCTAAGGGGTGTGACGAAGTTGGAAGATTAGATAAATAGAAGAGAGGGCCTGAAATGCCTTGGAGGGTTCCCATTTAATTTTATAAGCAATAGAGGACCGTGTTCAGGAAGGAAGAGAAGACAAAGTTGTACCTGTTGAATGCCATCAAAGGCTTGACAGGGGATGAAACCAACGTGAGAAAAAAGGAAGAGAAGAGGAAATTGCTCATGACACAGCTGGCATAAGGCTCTGTTAAATGAAGAGAAAGACTGGAATGGACACAAGTCCTGAGAGGGAGGAGGGCTGATTTTGCCAAATGGTTATATCATTCAATTCAAAAGAGTTTGAAAAGATGCTTACACCTGGAGGGATGTGGCAGCTCAGTGGGCCTTTACCTCTCCTGAGTATTGCTCATAACTGATAGAAGTTTTACCTCAGCTGTCCAGTGTGATTTGCAAAAATGTACATTAATGAGCTTCAGGAGATATTTCCTATCTTTGTTGAAAACAGGTGGATATTTGAATCTCTGAATAACTAAATGAAGGCGAATCAGTCCTCCTATTTTAATAGCATCCCTTAATCTCCACTATTGAAGAACAGACATATATCAGGGTTCTTTTAAAAATTATTATTATAGGGAATGTTCTGGCATGTCTATACTTTTTATTTTCATATAATTAATTTTTTTTCTAGTGTTCTTCGTATTTCTTTCTACTTCTTGAGTTTTGAATTCTAGAATTACTTCAGTATTATACCATGTAGGAACATAGAAGCTTGGCTTGACAGTGCTGCTGACAATTTATATGTCAGGGTGTAACTGCCTAGCATATTCTTTGCTGTTTTGCATTCCTTTGCAAAGTATGCCTTTGTTTAATCTTGAGGGAGTGGGCTTCTCCGATTTTCCATATACTCAGGACATGACTTTTACACAGCCGGTGACTGTTCTGCTCTGTATAGAATGCAGATGTTTGCATTTCAGTTTCTTCAATCGCCTCTCCATTCCTTTTGCATACTGCAAGGTGTCTAATCTGGTGAAGGATGGTGACATTTTTTTCATGTAATTTCTAAGAAAAATTACATGCCTTATGACAGGCATATCGTGCTTCCTTTCCAATTTACCTCATTTATTTCTAAAAGTCTGTTTTTATATCACATTTAGCACATTATAGAAGGCCTGGCTAATTAATTATTAGCCTTTGAAGTTGTAAAGTCCTTTTCTAGCAGTAAGCAAATGCTAGATAATGTCTTATAAAAACTAAATATTAAGTACTTTTATAATTTTGTATTGTTATCTTCATTAGATAAAATAGAAGAATTTTCATCCACCCTGGGAATTTAAGGTGATATGTCTGTACACATGATACTTGGATGAATTTTAATACTATTACTTAAACATATGAATGTTTCCTGGGGGAAGTAATTGATACCTGTAAAGGCCAGTTTCTGCTTGTCTATTTTAAAGGTTGATTTTCTGTTTTTAGAAAATGATCTTGGCACATTAAAATGTTTATTATAAACCTGCTGTATATATCTATATCTATATATTTATATCTTTCTCACTATTGTTCTATCAATCAGTCAATCAATTTAACCCACACTGGTATCTGGGCTCTTTCTCTTCACCTGACTTAGATCTTGGTGTTCCAAGGAATGCAGTGGTCCCCTCACCTGTTTCCACTTGAAACAATGGTTTGTGCAGTACATTAAGGCAGTTATGAGGGTGTCAGTGACCCCAAAGATAATCATGGTGGTCAAAGCCAGCTTAGGAGAATGGTGATAGTGATGGACAGCAGCACCAGCCATGGTGAAGGAAGCAATAGGGACTGTTTTCTGAACTTTTAATATCCTCGTATCTTTGCTTCTACAAGTTCTTAAAAACCCTGTGGGATAGACAGGGAAGGGTCATTTGTTTTTTGTTTAGTATTAAATTTTTTATTTGCAGACAAATTTACAATTTATAGTTGAGAAAGAAGAATTAAAAGATGAATAAGTGATTCATTTAGACTTCAACAACAAAGTAAGTGCCCAATTAATATCACTGACTGGTGAGAGTAAAAAGAGACTGAAACTGGGGTCTCCTGACTCTTTGTCCTGTGACCTTTTTCACTATCTCTGCATTTTCTGAGGCTAAAAATCCACTTTTTAAGGTATGCATAATTTACAGCAAATTTTAAGGTATTCTTTGGTTGCTATAAATTGAGAAGTGGTCTTTGTTGTTTTGCTGACTATTTCTAATCGTTAAATAACCATGTAGTGCATAGTGAAAAGACATTTGCAGACATAGTACATTAAAGTCTTTAACGCTATTGATCACTATTTTTGACCTATGTCATTTTTATCTCCACAGAAATTGGCCCAGTAACAGTTACCACAGATCCCAAGAAATTTCAGTATGAACTCAGAGAACTCTATGTTCAGGTGAGTTCTTGCATTCAATTTTCTTTCTTTTAAGGGAAAGAAAAATAATGAACTTCTGGCTGATTTTCTTTAGTTTTAAGTCTGAAAGCAGTGGTTATTGGTTTTTAAATTCTAATACCACTTTTTCTGACTTAATTTGAATGACAGATATGGTAGTGGGATAGATTGGGTTCAAAATATCACCTTCATTTATACATTGTCTATGGCCGCTTCCATGCAACAATGGCAGAATTCCATAGTTGTGACAGACTGGCCCACAAAGCCTGAAGTGTTTACTGTATGATGCTTTAGAGAAAAAGTTTACTGACTCTTGTTCCAGATGACTCCTTTCCCTGAGAATTGTAAGGAGCAGTTAATTCTTTCCCTGTAATAGTAGTGGTATAATTACGGTAATTTTGATATTCTTTGCTATAAGTCATCTTTACAAAATTTTTGACTGTAAGTATAATTTTGTTAGTAGAGAAGATGAATAATTGGTTTAAATGTTATTCTGAAAACAGGACTTGGAGATAGTGTTGATATGCACCATCTCCTCATTGCTGCTTTGAGGTCATTATTCCCAAATCCATTAGTCAAAAAAGAATTGCTTCTTTGAGGCTGTTTTGCTGTCCTATCCTCCATGGATGGTCTCTGCTGCAATCACCTACAGATCTTTTGGCCAGTCCTCATCATTCATTTAAGCTATTGATACCTGAATCATTGGCTGCCTTTCCCCTTTCGGGCTGCCGTCATTCCGGTGCACTTCAGCATTGATGGGGATGACCTGTCAGAACCTTCTCCTCTCAGTTCTTTGACGTGCTATTTGTCTTCAGTGACCTTTTCAGTACGCCATCTCAGTCTTCTATTCTCATACACACCCTCTGGATCTTATGATCACCCCAGTCTGTTCCGTCTCTCAGATCACTAATTCAAGCAGGTCCACAAGCTTGTTTTTGCAGCTATTTACACTACAACTACTCCTTCACCCTCATCAAGCACTCTAGTCCATTGACCCCTATCCTGTCTCCAAGGCCATCAGATCTCTCCTTTTTCACTTTCTTCCAGTCTAGCTCAGAGCTCTGTCATTTCAAAAACACTCCTTTTTCTTTCTTGTCCATTGCTCTTCTGTTCAAAAGGCAAAACCTCATTCCTGAATGACTGCAATTATGTCCACTGATGGCCAAGTGCTGTTGAAACCTCACAACATGGCAGGTTGCTTCCACTGTAAATACATAACCACCTATTTTCACTGGACTCTTAGTACTTCCATGATCTTACTATGTTTCTTTGGTCAATTATATCTCCCATTCCTCTCAATGACAGTTGCAAATCTTATCTATTCTTCTTGAACCTCTATCCCATTACCCTTTTACTACTGGCTATTTCAGCTAATGATCTAGTCTGAGCAAGCTGTCTCACTTACTGTTTCACACACAGGCATATATAAATGGAAGCCCTCTGCTTCCTCATACCTAGCATGTAATCCACCTACATCTGGTATCCATCCCATCCTCATTCCCTACTTAATCACAACTCCTTGGCTTTCTCAGGATCTTAACCTATCAAACTGTATTTTTCTTTTTTTTTTCAACTGCTTAAGGGTTCCCATTTACTTTTAAATATGTTTCCGTCTCCCCCCAAAACAAACGGATCCCAACAAATCAAACCATTATAAGCAAAACAAAATAAACAACAAATCTCTGTTTTTCTCACATCCTCTTACAAATAACTTATCTCTCTCAGTTCCTTCAGTGTCAAGAATATTGTCTGTATTGACCGCCATCTTTTCTTCACATCCCTTCCCCATCTACTCCTCAGTCTGTTTCGATCTAGTTGCCACACCCCTGCTCTGTCAAAGTAGCTCTAGTTGGTGATATATGATTTGTATTTTGCTAAATGCAGTGGTAGCATTTCACTTGTCAGCATATTAGATTAACATCTGTGTAATTCTCGGCAATACTGGCCTCTCCCTTCTTCTCGAGACGTTCTCTTCCCTTACGCGTGCTCTCATTTTGTTTCCCACTTTCCCTCAGCTTCCTAGGCAGCTCATTTCTGTCCAGGTGACCATTAAATGTTTAGGATCCTAGGAGGTTTTGAAGGTGGCCCTATATTTTCTCTCATTTTTATTTCTTCTCTTTAGGAGAAATCGTCCATACCCACATAAATATGTTTCTAGCCTAGGCCTCTCCTCTGAGAAATAGACCCTTATGTCAGGCTCTTGGATGTCACAGTGGCCCTCCAAAGTGAAACTCACAAATGTTCTCTTTCCACTGCCCCAAATCTGGTCCTAAATCCTTGCTCTTTGTTCTGTATTTGTTATCTTTGTGAATGATGCCTACAATATTCTGGTTATACTACCAAAGATCTGAGCTATCCTTACTATATCCATTCCCTCCCTCTCTCCCCCCTCCCCACCCCAATATACAAACTATGAATCAAGTCTTGGTTTTTAACTTTCTAAATAATTTTGATATCAATTGACTTTTCTCCTTTTCTATTGGCACTGTCCTAGTCCCAGTTACTGTATCTTTAGGCTAAATTAATGCAAAAAAGCTTCTAAGTGATTTTCCTGCATTTACTCTTCTTTTTATTTTTCCAGGCCTTTCTCTACTCTGACAGGCAGACAAAATAATTTCAAAATACATCTCTGAACATTTCTCCCTAATACCCTGTCCACTCACCTCCTACCCCCATCTCATCAAAGTCTTCCCAAGTTCATGAGTGACCTGAGGCCTGTCAACCTAGAGCCCTTCCTAGAGCCGCTCTCTCCCTTGGACCCTGAGCTCTGCCGCAGGGGCCTTGCATAGAGCCTCCTCCTGTCTGTATCCCCACCTGTCTCCCCACAGGACCTTTGCACATGCTGTTCTCCTTGCATAGGAAGTTCTTGTTCTTCATCCTGCCCTCACGTCCATGCTCCTTTAACCTAGTTTAAAATCCTATATTCAAAATCTCATCTGGAATACCACTTCCTCAGAAAATCCCACCCTATCCTCCAGGCTCGGTCATATCTCACTGCCTCTCTCCGTCACAAACTAGTTGGCGTTTCACAGTGAAGAACTATGTCTGATTTAGCTCATCAGTGAATCCCTTAGTAAAATGCCTGGCATATAGAATGTGCTGAATTTTTGATGAATGCAAGAATGAATGAACAAACGAACAAACGAACCATTATGTACAAATTAACGGAGTCCAAATTAGAGTTTGAAGTTTAATACTTTATTGGTTCACTGTAGGGTGCATGACTTGATTTGGAACTATATACGGTATGAGCATAATTGGGGCATAGGATGAAAAAACTCAAAAGTTTGGCATTCCAAATATGTATTCCATCTTGATTCTTTTATTGTGACTGTCTTTATTTTTAAATTGCATACTAAATTGAATTATGTTTCATAAATAGCTAAATAGGTGTATATAGTTATCCCTTGACTGTTTTTCTCTTTTATTCAATTCCTTCTGATAATCTTTTTCATTAATCCTCCATTTCCTTTCTCTTATACCATGTCATTCTTTTTCAGTCATTATCTTGATACTTACTGACAATTTACTTTTCTATCCCTTGATATAGCAACTTCTTTGCCGCTTTGGATGTCCACATTCTTTGAAAAAAAATTTTACAGAAAAATTTCTATCCTGTACATGGATCATAGGAACTAGAAATTGTACTGCCCTAATTGTTTAAACTTTGTATGTTCTGGTATTTTATCATGAGCTCCTGAGGGCAAGAGCCTCGTAGCTCTCATTGAGCCTCTGGTCCACTGTGGGATGAACAAGTGTCTGCAGTAGAGTGGACTTAAATAGCGATAAATGAATGTCATACATGGGTGGCTTCTTTTAAAAATGTATATTTAACAGTTAAACTATATCAAATATAATACAAACTTTACTTTGATGGTACAAAAGATACTTAAAAGCCTAATCATCAGTTTTCATTATATAAAGATTCAGAAGGGCCAAGTAATGGAGATTTCTAGCTGATAGAATGTTAGGAAGAGATTTACTGTATTCATTTTTTTTCTCTTCAAAAAAGAATTCAGCTGGGATATATTCTTGGAAATCTGGCCAGAATGAAAATGCCTACATTCTCAATGAGACCTGGCGCTGGCATTTCCTGATTTCCTGCCTCTCCCCTTCTTTTGTTCTGACGGATCTTCAGGGAGTACCCTTATCCTCCTTGCTCCATTTGTCTCCAGGGTGAAGGCATGTGATTCTTAATCATACTCCATTGATTCTCTCCCCAGCCAATATCTGGAATTGAACTTGATACAGACACTCTATAGGGTCATATGACATCTCTGTTCAAGAAAATAATCTTTCTTTCTCCCCTGGAATGAAAGCTCGTGTCCATTTCTCTGGAGATTTCCTCTGTACTGGCTGCATCTTATGGAAGTTATTTTTGAATTGTCTTGGGATCCAAGGGGATGCTTAATTAGAACAACCAGCCAGGGAAGAAATCAAATATTTACTTTTTCTCTTCATTCAAAATCGGGCATTGTTATAGGCATTGGGAATACCAAGGAAGTGTTTTTACTTTCAAAGTTTCTAGTGAATTTTTCCTTTTTTAATCAATGGCAAAAAATGTCACCAAGTAAGGGTCAAATATGACAAGACACTAGGCTACATTATCGCTTAACATCTAACCTAAAGAATATATTTTGTTTTCTCTTCAGTGTTTCGTAGAGAATATTTTATTTCATAAATAAATAAATTTATTTCATAAATCACTCTGTGAAACTAAAATTTACAAATTTCATAAAATTTTAGAATAATACTAAATTCTTCAGTTGCCCTTCTACCATTTTTAGTAACTCCTCCCAAATCACTGATATAAAGAGCAACAAGGATTGCTATCTTGTTAAAATTAACTTGGATTTCCTAAAAAAGAAAACTTTAAAAATATTCCTTTCATACTTTAATCGTTTTTTTTTTTTTTTTTTTTTTTTTGCTGTATGTGGGCCTCTCACTGTTGTGGCCTCTCCCGTTGCGGAGCACAGGCTCCGGACGCACAGGCTCAGCGGCCGTGGCTCACGGGCCCAGGCGCTCCGCTGCATGCGGGATCTTCCCAGACCAGGGCACGAACCCGCGTCCCCTGCATCGGCAGGCAGACTCTCAACCACTGCGCCACCAGGGAAGCCCCTTTAATCGTTTTGAAAACAAGAAAAGTAAATTCAGTTGGAAGTAAATTAAATAATTGCCCATTAACTTTTTACTAGGTTCAGCTGTTTTTCCTGTAGAGATATGGAATTAACTTGGGGAAAAGCAATTTAAAAATTTCCAAGAAAAACGTAACAAAAATCGCTAAACTTAAATCATTAAATTTATAACATTAATTTCATTTTCCTTCATCTTCTTTCATCTGGAATGCAGAGAAGTAACTTGAAAAGTATCTGAGCTTTCTCTCTGGGGAAAAGAAGGGAAGACAAATGACAGCAATGGTATTCAAATCACACAGAGCTTTGGGAATTAATATCCTTGTGAATGTGCAGTGCGAAGTCCTGCCTCAGGTCACAGTCTTTATAAGAAACTATAAAGCTTGTTGATTTTTAGAAAATGGTATTGGCAATGATATGCTTTCAAGCCTTTTATCCAAACATTTTAAAGAACAAAAGGCATATTAGTCAAACATTTGAAGTGTAGAGAAGGAAGATATTTTTACAGTAATGGAATTATAATTTTTTCATATAGATGGTTGATCCCCAGACCTGAAAAATTTCACACATAATTTAGTTTTTCTTTGAGAAGTGTTTTGATAAAATTGACCTTAATAAAAGCAAGAATAAGAGTAAAAATATGTAGAACAGCATCATGACATAGCAACAGGATAGAGTTATGAAGATTAGGGTAAGGTCCAATTAGTGTCATTCTTTAACTGAAACAGGAGAATAAATAGGCAAACTGATGTTAAGGGGAAAAAATGTTCTGCCGTAGTATAAGAACAGTTGATGTTAGAATTAACTGCCAACAGAGAATATGAAAAACTGTGGCCAGATAGGCAAAGACTGTTAAAACAGAGGATAATGTTGATTTATGATATCAATTCAGTATACATTTTATTTAATTTCAAGTATTCTAAATCATGCTACTGTGCAAAAGTGTCCTTTTTATTTCTATATTTATAGAAGTCTTCTATATGAATTTAAAAAACAAAACTGATATATAACCAAAAAAATTAAGAAAGTAAAATTGACTAGAACAAGAAAAGGGAAAGGATTATATGTTAGGATAAATATAATGTAGAGCTATAAGAGATGTGATTTTCATGTTTGGTATTGGACATGATTCAACTGAAAAAGCAGTTTTCATTTCCATTTAAGTTTTCTTAATATGCGTTTGACTTACAAATATGCATTTAACTTACAAATGCATATATATCAGCATATACATATACACACTTTTACAGGAGGAATGGCATGTATTTAATTAAGGGAAGAAAGTGAGATAGAGTCCAATACATACAATTCATAATACGTGTGAAAGCTACAAGAATAGTAGAACCAGCATCTGACCCAAAATAAGGACTTGACAGATGTTAGCTATTGTTACTGCTATTACCACTACTATCTCTAGTACTCCGAGGTTCTTTTAGCAGAAATAATCACCAAATAATTATACCATAAATGAACAACTGTGGAACTTGTGCCTTGTGAAAGATTTTGCATGTATTTTAAAGTCACCCTCTCATTTCAAACCTACACAAATATTAATCTTCCTTTTTGCAAATGAGGACACTGAAGCTTTGAGATCTTAGGTAACATCTTCCTCAGGTCACCAAACTGGCAAGGAGCAAGGCTAGTCTCAAAAGTGGAGGTATTTAATGTCAAAGCCAGTGTCCTTTTTCACTTGGCTACTTTTCTTCTAAAGAGTGGTTTAAGTAACCTTATTAAGCTAATCAAATTAACGTTTATTTATATAATTTCTCTTTGTATTTTACTTCAAAGTAGGAAAGTAGAGAATTAAAGACAGATGTAGGTCTAGGGCTGGTCTCATCCTCAACGAAACAAATTTATTTCTTAAAGATTTCGACTTCCTCTTCTACCTCCAGTCACTTTGGGTTATCGGCTCACCTAAAGTTACTGAGCGGCTAATGAGAATGATAACTGTACATTGAAAATTACTCCCTTTGCTCAGCATGTGTTCTTGCTACTTAGCGCGCTAAGCTTATTTAAGTGTAACCTCACAGTCACCTTGGAGAGACACGAGAACAAGATGCATTTTAAGAGATTGAAAGGTAGTGTTTATACTGCAGTTGTATTTGTAGGCGGTTTTGATTATTTTTATTGTTGAAATTTCTTGGTGCCTGAATGAAGCATCTATTCAAACTTTAGTTTGCTGCTGGAGTTTTCTACTAGAGGGACAAACAATCCTATATCCCCAGGAAGTGAGGGATGGGGACTAAGATAAGTAACTGGAGGACACTGGGAATGATTGGCTCCTTTCTAGCTATCCATCCTGGTATCCCTATCCAGAAGCAAATAGTTGGCTGATTTCTTAATGACCTTTTGTGTGCACTTCGAAGGACAAAGAGTATAGAAGGGTATTCTGACCGTTGCATTGCTTTTTCAAAGCAGAATACACAGACATTTAGAATGGGGTGGGTGTGGATTATGATGGGACATTTCTTGATTTTCTTTTCAAAGTGTGGATGTGCGGGGATGTTCTTAAGGGTACATACATAAGTCATTGTGGAGTAAATATTGCAAATATATGTGACAGAATAACATTTAGGAAGAGGACTCCTTTGACCTAGGATGCCTGGATTATTCCATTCATGGTATTAAGTCAATCAAGGGATTGCTCTGTTCCCCGCAATAAGTACTATACCTGATTTTGTCAGGTTTTAGGTGATGGTGAGGATGGAGATCAAAATGTTTTTCTTGGGAGAATATTTCTTGAACTAAAGCCATGACTCCTAGAAAAAACCTATAAACCTCACTTTCAACAAAATGGAAAATTAAAGAGTTTCTTCTCAATCCAAATTGATCTGAAGCAGTTCTCAAGAAGCCATCTTTTTTTCGTCTTAGGCCTTGAAAAAGTCTCAAGAAGACTAGTAGAGTCTTGGTTTTGGTATTGACTTTGAGTAGTATTTGTTCAGTTATCCCTTCAGATGTTCGGATCCCTTCCAGAAACTTATCAGTACCCCAGGCATGAACTGGCATCAGTTAGAGATTTGATAGCACTGGCCTTCCTCAGCAGATGATACCTGGGGCTCCTGTGGAGCAATATCTGGGAGCCTCTGTTGATGTTCAAGGCTGATACAGGCTTTCTTGGGCAGGAATATCCCATTATTGAATACTGGTCCAGTCACCAGCTAAGTCCCTCAGGTTTCCTTATGCAAACTTTAAACCGGGTCTCCATTCTTCTATATTCATGTTGATTTTAAAAACTCCTCATTTATCTACTCTCTCTATATATTAGTCTCCTCCTTTGAGATGACCTAGATCTTAGTTCACCAATTTTGTTTAATGACTACTTACTTGTTCTAAAAAAAAAACAAAAAACAAACAAAAAAAACTTATCTATCTCCAACTTCTATATAAATGTAACATTCACAAATTATAATGATTTTATTAGTAAAAATGCATTGTTCATTTTTTCATCAAGACCTATTATAACCTACATAATATCAATATATTTTTATCACTTTAAATAAAAAGAATCACAACATTACAGCTTCTTCAATTAGTAACAAAGATTATGCCAAATGTGCTGGAAAGCATGTAAATTCCATACGTGAATGTTGGAACAGAAAGGAAGAGAAAGTGGGCAGGTAGAGTCTGAGGTAGTACAGAGGAAAGGTAGAGAAGGGTCATAGCAGAGAGAAGACAGGGAGAAAGAAAGCCTTCCCAGAGGAAGTGCAAGCAGGGTGAATGCCTAGTCCTTGAATAAGCAAATGATGATTGGCTACAAGGGCCTCCTTAGACCATGCCCCTGCCCTCTTCTGGCTCCTTCTCACTGAGCAAACGAGAGACATTTGAATCTCTCTCAAAGAGACATTTGGAGACCAGGAGTCCTTTCCAGCCAGAGACCAAGGCAGTGTCTTAATTTGATGGGAAAAGAAAAGGTCCCAATAAAAAGGTACAGAATCCTTGAAGGAGGAGGGAATTCTCTAAGTAGCAGAGAAGAGGAGAATTACTGAAGTGGATACTGAGAATTCCAAGATATCATTTTGCAGTTTCCCATTTTTGCCTAGAGTTAACCCTGCACACTTCTATATGTCTCCTGATCACGAGAAGGTATTCGGTGGTGGTTTTGTTAATGCTTGGTTGCTTCCACGCTGTTTCCCTCTTGAAAGGACCATGGTCTATTATAATTCATGTAAATTATGAAGCTTTTGAAATATTTTAAGGTATAAAGGCACATTATTTTCTGATTTATGAATCAAGATATTGAGCGTCTGGTACATAGTTTCTTCTTTATGATTATTTAAATGGAAGTGAACTGAATATCCTCGTAAGGCTCAACATAAAATAAGTTCCAGTAACTGGAAAGATCAATTTCTGAAGCGTTAGACTCCTACTACTGACAGGTGATAACCTGAAAGCCTGGAAAGGGTTGTCATTGTTAACCTTTAATGTTCCTGGGATCGAGATCAGCAGTTCTTTGATACCTTGATTTGTATTCCCCCTTCTTCAGACTAGTAAAGGGCAGCATGGTGGACTGCCTGGGATGCATCATTTTCTTTTTTTGATTATGGAGATTTGAAGTTTGGACTCTGAAATATTCTGCCCCTCAGTACATCCCTGCTGTATTTTCTACAGGTGATGAATACCAAATGTCACTGATGCATTAGGATTCTACAGTCATTTTGATTTACTTTATACTTGATTGGGAGCAACTTTTAATTAAATTCAACGTAATTTAATGGTTTCCACATGTACATTCTGTTTTCTGGGTTATAGAATCGCACAGCTGTATTTTTAGAAAGAGAACTGAGGGTTGTAGACTTTTGTTCAGCTTGCAACTGAGTTTCATTTCTAAATTTTATATGTAAAGGGAAAATGATGCAAATAAGACATCCAAAACAATGGGTGTTCCATGTGAAAGGAAAATACAGTTTGACTCTGAAACTAGGCTTAGTAGGTTGTAGTCATGTTAGAATAAGGGTAAATATTGTAATGCCAATAGACGTTCTTTTGGACTCAGGCATGAGCCTACCAACAATGTTTCATTTTTTGATGGCTTAGAGTTAGGCGTAACTGGAAAACAACTGGTATAAACACTAATTCATTGAAAATGGCTGATGAGAATAGAAGAATTGAAATGGGTTGGAAGAAATAATAAGGCATGGCAAGGGCCTGCCTTGAGATTAGCCTTCTTCCTTCTCTGATCTCTTGTTTGATGAGTGTTTTCCCATCAGGTTTTGGACAGAGACCTCATTTTTCTCCAACTCCTCTCAGGGTTTAAAGGTTCAGTTTCTTCCAGTACCACTCCCACACTGTCTTGTATTTAGAAAAGACAGCATGGTAATCTGTTTTATTACTCCCTTGACTGATAGCATTTCTATTCATTCTTATTTAATCTTGTTGACAGGAATTTATTTTCTGAACATAATTATCACTGTAATTCTGAGGTTACCATTTTTTTCCCTTTAATTTCAAGAGCAGTGTTTCCTGTGAAAGGGCACATCTGTTTTTTCGTAAACATTTTTTTCTATCTGAAGTGTTTTTGGCAACTTGGTAAGTTGTCACAATCAGTAGAATTATAAAGGCAAAATGATGAATGAAACTACTGATACAAATTAGTTATATTTCAGAATTCAAATAAAAACTCTAAGTTAACAAAGTCAGGCCCTTCTTATATACCTTTAGGGAATTATGCAATTCAATGCATTATGCAACTTTATCTCCCTCACAGCTTTCATTTTCATGTATCTGTGCAGGTTGATGTGGTTTCGGGGGATGCATATACATTGCTGTGTTTGTTTTCTGTTAAATATAAAAATTGACCTCATGATGCGGGGTGGGGGGAGGGAGGTGGGGAGGGAGAAAGAGAGAGAGAGATAAGAGGGAAGAAGAGGGAGGAGGGGGAGAGGGGAGACATGGGGGGAGTTAGTTTTATATATATACACTCACATGCACGCACACACACACACACACACATATATATATTCATATATGTATTGCTTACTTAAAGAACAACTTTTGGCACTTGTATTTTCAGGAGACTTAGCTCTGGAATTTTACTACTTGAAATGAGATGGTCCAGGCTTGAGCAAAGCTAAGACTTAATACAGCAAGTGTGTCTAGATTGTGTCAGGATTGCTTTGCACAGTCTCATTCACCCATTTACCCACTATTCATTCATTTACCCATTCATTCATCAAACAACAATGGAACACTTACTAAGTTCCCCCAAGGAACAATGATCTAGTGGGAGGAAGCAGATAAGTTATACGTACAAGTCAGCGAATGCTATAATAGAATGAACAATATTCTGTGGGCATCCAGAAGAAGGAGAATCTTTCTTCTGCTGCTTTTACAGTGTCCCTGACAAGCTGCTTGCAGCCACAGAAGTAGATGAGGAAATAAAATGCCACACTGCTGTTTGCGTGACGCCAGGCAGAATTGAGTTCCTAATCCCTGCTCTTTCACATACTGGTTGTGTGATCCTGGGAAAGGGGTTTTCAAGATTTAGTGCTCTGTCAATAAAATATGCTAAAAATGATACCTCCCCCATCAATTGATGTAAAGTGTAAATAGCGGAGCATGTGTGACAATACCGTCTCAGTGCTTTGTGCACAATTGATATCCATTGAGTTAATACAAGTAGAGTGTCATCACCAACAAAGTATCAGTTAAATAAATGAGACTTTTCATAGATTCACGTTCATTTATTCTAAATTTCTTCATCATAGGTGTTTTATAGAATATTATTTTACTTTTCCATTTGGTATTCAGGTCAAAACAGAAAATGTTAAGACTTTTAACGGACTACTTTTTTTTTTAAGTTTGGAACTAAAAACTTAAAACAGTTTGTTTTTATAATTTCAGTCACAATCCCATTGCACTAATTTTATAATCTGTACATGAGTTTGACCCAAATTAACCTAAAGTATCCGACTTTGTTAGGCTTATTTATAAGCATGGACGTTTTGACAATGGTTCTCAGTCCTGTTCTGACAAATTTACCTTTTAGCTAAATTTAATGATCAGAAGATCAGTTAATGATTTGGGAAACACTGTTAGCCAACCTGTGAGTTAAGTTTCTAAGATATTTTATATGTTTATGTAAATATATAAAAACTTTATTTATAAACTTTGTGTGTGTGTGTATGTTTAAACAAAGTAAGTGATTTATAGATTTTTGGGGTAGATTTTAGCTTGATTCCTAAACCTCAGTAAATGAAAACAACTTGAAATTTTGTTTCTAATAACTTCTTCCAGGAAGCAAAGTTCACGGAAGACTTTTAGATCAAATCAACAGCTTTACAAATAATAGTCTAGAATGAAGCCTACATAACTAAACCAAACATATCATTCTAAAGCAGTGCTGTCCAATAAAAGTAGAATGTGAGCCACATATGTAATCTTAAAAAACAGTTGAAATTAATTTAAATAATCTAACCCATTATATCTAAAATATTATCAATTTAACATGTCATCAGGATAAAAATCAGTACTTCAGTTTTCAATTTTAAAATAAAAACATTCATTTCCTCAGTTTCAAGTGTTTTGTAGCCACATAGGGCTAGTTAGTGGCTACTATAGTAGATAGCACATATCTGAAGTCTTCCCTTTATAGATCATTTTAATGGTTATTTATGATTTAAAATGATTAGAAAATTAAACTCAAGTATCAGAGAGGGACCTTTATAAGGCTATCACATTATATGTTAACTTCTTTTGGAAAAAAGAAACTTATTTTTCTTCTCAAGAACCTACATGTACAATGAGATAGGCAAACTTCCAAGGATTCTAGTGGTCTTTAGAGTCTACTCCTGGGTGATGTGGAGGGATGAGCATCCCGAGGTTCTCTTAGAGTAAATTTGAGTGCAAGTCAAGTGGCTCAAAGATTGTTCTCCACTCAGTAACTGGACAAGATTTATCATTCTTGCCATTCCTAACAAGTATCTCTGAAGATGACTTAGCTGTTCTGATTTTTGGCCCACAGACAGAAGACTTCTCCTAGCCCCTTGATACTAGGTGACAATGAGCAAAAAGCAATTCATCTCTCCAGAGAGTTATTTACCACAGAGCATTATTGTGTACTTGGCCATTTAACAAATGCTGTGGAATGGATAACTTATATTGTGATTCCACTCAGGTGCACAATGTCAAGTGCAGGTGAGAAATTGTTTTTTTGCTTAAGCTTCTGAAAATACAGTAGGAATCTAATACATTTTTGAGCAGTCCAGAGTATTCATTACAGATATGCAGAGTTGGCTACAAGTAACAATTATTCCTATACAACATACTAAAGTTACCAATGTGCCCAGTAGCTATTTCCCACTTTCCTAGCCCACAAATGCTCACTCAGGGGCATTTGCTGCACACGGTAATCCCTCCAAATAACTGTTATGCCAAGGAAAATACGTTTCATTATTAAAGAATAAAGCAAATTAGAGTATATCTGAAGAGTGAGGAAGTATATCTGAATGGGAGAAAAGAGAACGTTTTAAAGAGGGGAAGGCATATTGTCTCAACCTTGGAAGGAAAATAATTCAATTTGACAAATATTTACTCAATAATTACTGTATGTCAGCAAATGCTATGAACTGAGTTCTCAAGGACTTAGCACACAGTTCCTGCCATCAAATAGCTTATAGAAAATGGGAGATTTTAGACATGCATACATCGGTAAGGAATGTTTGATGGTGGAGATGCAGCAGTAGAAAGATTACTTGAATGAAAGTACTAAAGGAATTAAGATGTGAAGCAAGGGGCATAGTTAAAGAACAGGAAATAGCCTCAGATTAAAGGAAGCAATTTTTTTCTTCGAGTTTTATTGAGATATAATTGACATACATCACTGTATTAAGTTTAAGGTGTACAGCATGATGATTTGACTTACATATATCATGAAATGATTATTGCAATAAGTTTAGTAAGCAGTCATCATCCGATATAGATATAAAACCAAAGAAATAGAATAAAAATTTTCCCCTGTGATGAGAACTCTTAAAGTTTACTCTCTTAACCACCTTCATATATAACACACAGCAGTGTTCATTATATTTATCATGTAGTACAATGCATCCCTAGTACTTCTCTTACTTTTAACTGCAAGTTTGTACCTTTTGACTGCCTTCAGCCAATTCCCCCTCCCCTTGCCTCTGGTAACCAAAATCTGATTTCTTTTTCTGTGAGTTTGTTTTCGAAGTATTATTGACCTACAACACAGTTCCTGTTACACAACATATTAATTCAATATTTCTGTACATTTCACAATGATCACCAAGGTAAGTCTAATTACCAAGGAAGCAATTTTTGAAGAGGGAGCATCAGGAGATAGAAAGCCAGAAAGATAATTTGATCCAACACAGTGGTTAGTGAAAGATTTTAACTAGGAACGTGATATAGACAGCTCTTTACTGCAGGAAATATAAAGTTTGGTGGTAGGAAGAGCAGATTAGATAGGAGGCTATACTTATAATAAAATTAATGATAAGAAGAGTGAATTGTAGGAAGTAAAGAGGAAGGGAGGGGACAGATTCATGATGGGTGTAGAAGGAAAATGGTTTGACCACTGATTAGGTGAAGAAAGAGGGAGGAGTCAAAGATGACTCAGGTTTTGAACTGAACATCTAGGCAGATGGTACCATTAACAAAAATAGGGAAGATATGGTTGGGGAAAATACAGTGAGTTCCATAGTAGATGCACTGAACTGTAGACACCTGTAAAACGTCTAGGAGTAGATGTCTAACAAGCACTTGTAAATAGAAAATTGGAATTTGGGAGGTAAGTACAGTCTGAGGGTACAAGTATACAAGTTTTTGAGAACAGTATTATCTGTTAAGCTAGATCCTGTGAAAATGTACATAAGTAAAAGAGGATAGGAGATATTTACTGAAAAAATAGAAGGAACTGCTAACTCAATAAAATTTCTGGGAGTCGATAACTGTTATCTTCTCGAAAGTTACTGCAGTGTCCAGCCCTCTACTATTAAGAAGGTGGCATAATATTTAATGGGTGTCTCAGTTTTAGAAGTAATTTGTAACAGTTGGTGCTCAGTTCCAACTCATTGAATAAATGATGTTTAAAGGCTGTAAGTACTGAGTGGCATCCAGTGCAAGAAAAGATTCTTCAGGTGGTCTAGGCTAAAGTGTAAACAATTCTAGTGCTTGGTTCTTATGACCCTGATTAGATCTGTAGTGCTCAGGGTATCTGTATCAGAATCAGATTGTTTGGAGCCTAGGGAAAGCCCCAATAGGATAATCAAGTAGAATCTTCAGAGTTTAAAGGTAAAACCTTATCCCTTTCATCAAGTAATTATTTTCTTTTTGAGAAAGAGCTCTTACTCACTGGGTTCTAGTGGACTGTGGAACCACGAGGCCCCCCAGGATCCCAAGCTGCCCTGCTTTTTTATTTGATTGTCTTTTCTAGGCATGAGTTCCTTAAGGACAATATACTTTGGCTTATTCATCTTTGTGTACCTAAATCCTTGCAGGGTGTTTAGCAGTTATTCATTGCTGAAAACATATTGGTTGAAAGTCCATTTCCTTGGCCCTGTAGTTATTGACATTTGCTAATGAGAAAAAAATACTATATTATATATATTATAAATATAAGCATATTTATAATAGATTTGTATTTATTTATAACGGGAAAATTTGAAAGAGAATTAATATTTAACAATAGAGAAATGCCTGACTAAATTATGGGATAGAGACAGAATATTATACAATCACTAAAACCTGTGATTTTGAAGAACATTGATGACATGATAACATAAGCAGGATATAGCTCTAAATTTAAAATATAATGTATAAAATGGTAATTACAGCATGCTTACAGTTTTATCTATCAATTCACATGTGTTGGAAGGAAATAAGTGTGACAAGAATTCCTCAGGGTGAGGGCTATTTTTGTTTAGGAAGGTATATTGAGCCTAATTGAGTAGAAAATAAAACACAGAGATCATGTGTTAATAGTAATAATGAAGCAGAGTGAAAAGAGTGACAGAGGGAGTGTATTTTATATAAGGTGGTCACGGAAGGCTTCTCTGATAAGTCACATTTGGGCAGAAACTTGGGTATAGGAGATGAACCGGTGTGTTTGTTTGCTGGTGGGAATGATCCAGTAAAGACAGAATGTTTGACAATGGAGTGGGGAGAAGGGACAGCCATAGGAGCCGTGTCCTTGACTAGGCGCAGGTGAGAAGTTAGCCTAAGCTGTGGGTGTAAATGATTCCTTCACCATGGAGGCAGGGCATGTGCCTGCTGTTGCTGGACGTTAATAGGTATCGGTGCGGGAGTTTACGAAAGTTCTCTTCTGATTGCTTCTGTCTTCTCAGTACAACAGAAGAAAAGTCATCAAATAAGAGTGAGCAGGGATAAGAAAAGAGGGGATGTATGAAATAGTCATGTATGAGAGTGGGAGTCAATCAATATTAGTTAAAAAGCATATAACAATTTCTATTTTCTGTATTTTTGGTGAATTTTTATTATTTTTTTTCTTTTCCTGACTCTTTTAAGTTTAGTTTATTTACTTATTTTTATTGAAATACAGTTGATTTACAATGTCGTGTTAGTTTCAGGTGTACAGCAAAGTGTACTTAGATAATCTCGAGTTAGATAATCTTCACTTAGATAATCTCGAGTTCGATCCATGTCGCTGCAAATGGCATTATTTCATTCTTTTTTGCGGTTAATATTCCATTGTATATACATACACACCACGTCTTCTTTATCCATTCATCTGTCGATGGACATTTAGGTTGCTTCCATGTCTTGGCTATTGTAAATAGTGGTGCAGTGAACATCGGGGTGCATGTATCTTTTTGAATTATGGTTTTCTTCGGATATGTGCCTAGGAGTGGGATTGTAGGATCATATGGGTGAATTTTTAATTTATGCATAAGTACAGGTTTTTCTAACTCTGCATCACTTTATATCTTTTCCATCTCCTTGTAACCAAAGTGGTTAATCCAGTGGCAAACTGACAGAAAATAAAAGTGAAGACAACCACTCAGTTCTAGAGCTCCTAGAGCAACTTGTAATAACTAAGGTATCTCTTTTCTGCTAATGAAATAATTGACTTTTTTCTCACTGCTCCTCAACAGGGTGGTGGCGATTGTCCAGAAATGAGTATTGGAGCTATAAAAATTGCCTTGGAGATTTCTCTTCCTGGTTCTTTCATCTATGTTTTCACTGATGCACGGTCCAAGGATTATCGGCTCACTCATGAGGTGCTGCAGCTTATCCAACAGAAACAGTCACAAGTGAGTAGGAATCAACTCCCCACCACTGAATTTTCCATCTGAACACAGCTGTAAGAAATACAAGAGATTGCCTCCCCTCCCTGACTATACTATGTGTGACAGATGTCAATAATTACAACTATTGATCCATATATATGGACTCCAATATGTATGTGTCATTTAATCTAAACATGTTAAATGGATATGTGATATTTGTATATAGCATATGAATGCCTTGTTTCATAATATGGAGAAGAAATGATTAGGGTTTAATTAAGATGCTTGTTACCATCTTATCCTTATAACTGACAAAAACATAGCCCTGACAGAAAAGGCCTGTATTTCAAATATCGCCTCCTGTGTGGAATCTTGTCTGAGTCAGTTACTCATTGTATCAGTTAGCTATTGCTGCATAACAAGCTGTTCTCTCAGTGACTTAAAACAATAATCATTTATTTCTCACATGTTTGCAGGTTTCAGTTTTGCTAGACTATGCTTGCTCACTTGTGTATCTGGGCATAGTTTGGGTTTGGCTTATCTAGGTGATCTTAGGGTGACTTGGCTCTGCCTTTCAGGTTTCTCAGCCTCTTTCTGAGACCAGGAAGCTAGTTTAGGCATGTTCTTCTCATGACCAATGCAGAAACACTAGAGAGCAAGTGGAAATACCCAAGGCCTCTTGAGTTCAGGCTTAGAACCAGTAGAATGCATATCTATATCTATATATCTTCCACTTGCTTGGTAGTATGTAAATACATAGTAAGTGCTCAATAAGTATATATTGATTTCTGAGAACCCTTTAAACTATCTTCTTTTTTCAAAAATCATAGGTGGTATTTGTGCTCACTGGAGATTGTGATGACAGGGGCCATATTGGATATAGAGTCTATGAAGAAATTGCCTCTACAAGTTCTGGTCAAGTGTTCCATCTGGACAAAAAACAAGTTAATGAGGTCAGTTTAATAAAGTGGGTCTACTTTATTACCAGCTACCTTACCAACATCAGTTAGGCAAACCTAATTGTGTCAGTTTTGATTTCAAAAACAATTCAAACAAAAACACATTTTCCCCCATTCCCCACAGGTCAATAGAGTCATTAAAACAATGTGGAGAAACATAGATTTATCTGGTATTAATTTCTAGACTGTATTATGCTATACTGATAAATTATTTAGATTTAAGCATACATTTATTTAAAATTCATTTAGTGGAACTTGAAAATTTTTGTAGTTGTTGTTTAGTAAGGTCAGTTTGTATTTCTGATGTACAGCTTTTGGATAGCTGGTAAAATGAGGCTTGATTTGACTTTTACTTGACTCATTTTACATTCGTTTACTGAAATAGAATATGAAAAAATGAGTTATTAAGCCAAATTCTAAAGAAGTTTGATCTCTAAGATTAAAAGTAAAAAACTATAACTCAGTAACTATATACTTATCTAAAAATTTTTATGATAATAAAATCTATAACTTATATGCTAAGAAAATCTTGGTACTTCTAAAGAAGTGTTTGAGATATACTTAACTGTCATGATTATTTCTTTCTTTTTGTTACCTTTCCTTGACCTTACTTGTGATGATAAAATATTGTTTACTTATTTATTTGGCTCCCACTTAAGTTTCTAGGAACATGCCAGAACAAAGATAAAATTTTACGTGGGTATAATTCACATTTGATTTGATGTGGTCAGTGTATCGAAAAAATTCTATAGTTTTTTGTTTGTCATTACTGCAATTAGTATTATTTAAAATTTTTCTTAACGAACAATTTTTCAACTCTTGGTTGAAAGATAACAAGCATGATTGACTGTATATATATATATATTCACAGATACTTAACACACATATATATATATAGGCACATATATGTAGATATATGTTTGTGTGTGTATATTTTCTTTTTTCCTCTTTCTTTTTTTTTTTTCTTGGCGGTACACGGGGCTCTCACTGCTGTGGCCTCTCCCGTTGCGGAGCACAGGCTCCGGACACGCAGGCTCAGCGGCCATGGCTCACAGGCCCAGCCGCTTCGTGGCATGTGGGATCTTCCCAGACCGGGGCATGAACCTGTGTCCCCTGCATTGGTAGGCAGACTCTCAACCACTGCGCCACCAGGGAAGCCCTTTTTTTCCTCTTTCTTTGTGATCTAATATGTGGTAAATATTTAAGTTTCTGATGTGAGCTAAAAGTATGGGTTTCTCTTTGTAGGACAGGATTTTATATATATATATATATAAATATATGTATACACATATATAAAACCTGGAGAGTGTTATGCTTAGTAAAATAAGACAGAGAAAAACAAATACTGTATATTTTCACTTCTATGTGGAATCTAAAAAAAATAAAACAAACAGATGTAACAAAACAGAAATAGACTCACAGATACAGAGAACAAATTATTGGTTACCAGAGGGGAATGGGTGGGGGAGGGGGCAAAATAGATGAAGGGGTTTAAAAGGTACAAACTACTAAGTATAAAAAAATAAGTTTTAAGGATATAATGGACAGCACAGGGAATATAGTCAATATACAGGTTCTATGAATTTCATGACAAACTTCCTTGTCTTGAAAGAAGTGGTTCAGTAGTCCTCTTATAACTAAAGTGTTCCTGTTACATCATGGTGGAACTAATAGGACATTGCGTATTTCTAGAATAAACATTTTAGCAAAAATATTTTTTATTAATATGTGATATACAAACCTGGGAGGTTACTTTAGTCCAAATGTTTTCTCTTCTTGCAAGAAACAGCCTTAGAGTGATATGTGGCTTGAGTCCATATTGTGTCCACTGTAGTGATCCAGAAATGCCTGGGCAGGTCTGACAACTACTCAACTACTGAGCCCTTAGCAGTTATTTGAGTAAACATCTGCATGAGAATTTGGGAGCCTGGGAAGAGAAGAGTTGGAGAAGAGTGCAGGACCATCTCAGGAACTGGGTTTCTTGTCCCATCCCATACACTGTGCTTGACCCTAATGACCTCACACTGGCCAGAATGGACATCGTCAAAAAATCTACAAACAATAAATGCTGGAGAGGGTGTGGAGAAAAGGGAACCCTCTGGCACTGTTGGTGGGAATGTAAATTGGTACAGCCACTATGGAGAACAGTATGGAGGTTCCTTAAAAAACTGAAAATAGAACTGCATATGACCCAGCAATCCCCCTATTGGGCATATACCCTGAGAAAACTGTACTTCAAAAAAGACACATGTACCACAATGTTTATTGCAGCACTATTTACAATAGCCAGGACATGGAAATAACTTAAATGTCCAACAATAGATAAATGGATAAAGAAGATGTGGTACATATTACAATGGAATATTACTCAGCCATAAAAAGGAACAAAATTGGGTCATTTGTAGTGATGTGGATGGACCTAGAGAGTGTCATACAGAGTGAAGTAAGTCAGAGAAAAACAAATATCATACATTAACACATATATTGGAATCTAGAAAAATAGTACAGATGAACCTACTTGTAGGGCAGGAATCAAGACGTAGATGTAGAGAATGGACATGTGGACATGGTGGGGAAGGGGAGGATGGGACGAATTGGAAGATTAGGTTTGACATAAATACACTACCATGTGTAAAATAGATAGCTAGTGAGAATCTGCTGTATGGCACAGGGGGCTCGGCTCAGTGCTCTGTGATGGCCTAGATTGGTGGGATGGAGGGGAGGGAGGTCCAAGAGGAAGGCGATATAGGTGTACATATAGCTGATTCACTTCATTGTACAGCAGAAACTCTAACACAACATTGTAAAGCAATTTTACTCCAATAAAAAAAAAAGGCCACTATTTGGAGTTACTTTTTAACCTGGAATTATGTAAGACTCTGGGGTACAGTCAGTATCATCAGCACAAAGTAGGGCATAAGTGAGGAAAAGCAACATTCTCTCTTGCATCAATGGGGATACCATCTGCTTAGGGGGTTGTGAGGCTTTTGGGAGAAGTGGCAGTGGTGTTCAGTGTAGACAGATGGGGCATTGCTGCCAGCAGAGGATACCCAGTAGACAGGGTGGTTCTCAGCAGAAGGTATTAGAGAAGAGGTGAGAAGAGACATGGCCGTGGTCAGCACCTAGAGCATTTGAAAGAACAGTTGCTTGAACCTGCCGTGAGCAGTCAGGCATAACTTGGAAGTTCTCAGAACAAACTGGGTAAACTTTTAGGGGGAACCATAGGACTTTTTTAGGAGTTGGGCCATAGAGCTAGAATATAACCTCGTCTGTCCCATAAATGTAACTCTATATTCATATACTCAGAGACAATTGATTTATGCAAAATTGAAAATACTGTTGTTGGAACTTCCCTGGTGGTCCAGTGGTTAAGAATCTGCCTGCCAATGCAAGGTACACGGGTTCGAGCCCTGGTTTGGGAAGATCCCACATGCTGCGGAGCAATTAAACCCATGCGCCACACCTACTGAAGCCTGCACACCTAGAGCCCATGCTTTGCAACAAGAGAGGCCACCACAACGAGAAGCTTGTGCACTGCAACGAAGAGTAGCCCCTGCTCGCCGCAACTAGAGAAAGCCCGCGCACAGTAACAAAGACCCAGTGCAGCCAAAAATAAAAAAATAAATAATAAAAATAAATTAATTAAAAAAAACAAACAGAAGCAGTATTGTAACAAATTCAATAAAGACTTGAAAAGGAAAATGGTCCACATCAAAAAAAAAATCTTGAAAAGAAAATACTGTTGTCTTAAATGGAGAATATGAGCCCTACAGAGGTACAGGCTTACTTATTAAGAAATGGGGTAATGCATATTTTTTATAGTCCTAATAATTCTGACAATTACCAAGTAATTTATAGGAACAATTTAAAAAATTTGGTGTGAATTACAGAAAATTTTATAGATATATGTATATAACATAAATTTAACCCACTGCAATCTTAATAGTGTTTTTCTCCCAGATCTTCAACTGATATTTTGATCTTTAACTTTAGCTAGGCAGAAAAGGGCTAGCAAAAAGCATTGCTAAAATCGTCCGTTTTTATAAGCTGGAGTTTGATGCCAACAGGGACGGGCTTTAATTCATATGTCAACCGTAGCATTTCCAATCCGCCTTCCAGGTTGTTCAGGAAAGGTCATCTCATATACTTTGTGCCACTGAGATGCGGGGAAATTTAGCTAAGGGTATCTTGGAAAAGTTGTCTTCTAGATATTGTCCTGCATGGATGTGAATTCCAGATCTGGTACAGGCATCTTCATACAAGTCTGAGGATGAAACAAATACAAGGCGGAGGAAAGAGCTAAGAAAATCCAGAGCCTTTGGCTTAAGTCAACACTCAGACCATCCTACCTCTAAGCCTCTGAATCAGGGAAGTGATCTTTTTGTTTAAGCCAGTTAGAGTTGAGTATTAAGTTACCTAAAGATAAATGTATTCTAACTGATAAGAATTCTATATTTCTTTGTGACATGGTCTCTGTAAGTCCCAGTTTCCTTGTTTGTAAAATGAGGATAATAGAATTATACACTTCAGGAAGTTGTTATAAGGTTAAATGAGATAATGCATGTAAAATGTTCTACACAGGTCTGATACAGGGTAAGTGCCCCATAAATGTTAACTGGTATTGTTACAATCCTCATAATGTTGTTATTTTGCTTTCGAAGTGGGGAAATTGTGCCACTGTGTTTGTTAGAAACCAGGTGGCTAGTTGTCGGTTGCTGGGAAGTAAATTTGAGTGGGAGAGTCTAGGAAAAGGCTGGAGAGATGGTTCTTTTTTGATGTGTGTGAAAAAAGATACTGTGAGGGGTTACTGGAATTGTATGAGCCAATATGTGCTTTAAAGCCACCAAAGTAAAAGCTTTTGTTAACAAAAAGCAGAGTGACAGTGTTAAAATTGGATTTGCAAAATTTTTAGCAGATAATTTAGCCATTTTTCTTTTCTCATTGTTCCAGATTCTCCTATTATATAAATATTTTAAACTCTAGAGAATATAGATGCTTTAATGATAACTGCACATTTAATAGATTTAAGAACTGCAGTGAAGCCATGCCCGTACTGAGTCCTTTCATTTTATTAGAGCGATTTTTCATCTACTGTTTCTAAAGGAATCTGTAGAGTATTATGCTTTTACTCTCTTAACCTTGTTCACCGATTTCCTAACCTAGTGGGATATATTTTGTATCAACTCTCTCTTGAGATAACTTGTAGTATTTTTCTTTCTTCCTGTTCTTTTTTTAAAGAAGGTCTAGGTATCTTTCATCTTTTTTTTTAACATAAAAGAGAAACCAAAGTAAAGAAATTATTTGGCTGAACATCAGAGGCACGTAAATCATTGTATGGTGTTACAGTTTGGAAATACAAGTTAAGACACATCTAAAGGATGTACTTAAACCGTTCACCTTTGAAGATGGAAAGGAACTAAACAGTCTAACTCTTTCATTTCTTTGTAAACTGGGTGATTGTCAATGATCTAATTAATGCCTCCTAGGTTTAAGCAAAGTCCAAGTTTGAAATCTCAGAGTTACCCACAGATGTTATACTCTTGTGTCCAAGAACCTAACACAGAAAAATCCACTATCAAATGGATAATTCACTTGTTCTGAGTTTCCCCATCCTTTCTCTCCACCTCTCCCAACTCGTGTCTTCAAACATCTCCCCTTCCAATCCCCCCACCCCCCCAAAAACCTCTCCCTGCACGTCCCAGACTTGTGGATTGGTTTTATTTCCCACTTCTAAGTAATGCTGGCTAGCTGGCTATGTTATATCAGAAGGAAATTTTATCAAATAAAGAAATAATTGTCAAGAAATTTATAGTTTTTGAAGGAGATCAATGATGATATTTAGAAGTCCCATGAGAATGTATCTTAATGACTATCCTATCATATAACTTGCAGGTCTTTGGTGTAGGATGTTTTAGTTCCAGCGTTCCTTTTTAACACCTAGTGCTTTCTTCTGGAGTGGTTCCCTGTGCTACTCTGTTTGGCACGGGCATACTCCTCTCGACTGTCACTCTCTGTTAGACGTGAAAGACTCCCACGACTCTTTCCTTTCTTTGGTGATTGCCCTGTGATTAAGAAAGTAATACCAGATCAGAATGATTGTGTGCTTGTTATCGCCGTTCAACAAGAGTTGAATTTTATTTCACTTCATTTCATTTCATTTCATTTCATTTCATTTCACTTAATCCTTACCACAGCCTATAAGGAAGACACCATGATCATCACCCTCTTTTCACAGATGAGGGAAATGAAGCATAGGGAGGCAAAGCATCTTGCTCAGGGTTAAACTGCTGCTAGCTGCTAAGTGTCTGAACATAGGGGGCGTATGCATTCTTTCTCCCGAGACTGCACCCTCAACCACTGTGAGTCCTGCCTCTGATTTTGTCTTTTGTTTTCATCGGAGGATGCAGTTTTAACAATACAGTGACACATCAGAGAGTCCATCCCCATTCATTTGTTCAGCAGATGTTTGGTCTACTTGATGCTAGTCACCACACTAAACACCATGGGAAAGCAAAGACTAACAGATGCTGTCCTGATTTTCAAGGAGCCTAGAGGAGGAAAGGGGATGTAATTACACTACAGGGTGATAATAGCTGATGGATACCATCCCAACTCCTCAACCAGCCAGAAACTTCACTCTAGAAGGACCGTGGGTCTCATTGAAGACCAGGGCACACACTCTGTTCCTCAGGGTCCTAACTGCTGCATTGGCCAATGGAGTGAACAGGGGGCATCTAATGCCAGATTCTCTGGATTTGAATCTTAGCTCCACCACTTACTAGATTCATGACCCTTAGTTATCTACCTACTCTGTGCTTCAATTTCTTCATTAATAGATAGGATACATATAATACCAACCACATAAGATTAAGCAAATAGGGAAATTTCAGTAGTACCCAGCATATAATAAGCCTTTGAAAACATTTTATGTTTATTTTTTAATGTTTGTTTTCAAGTAGCAAAACTGCAGATCCCATTCCCCCCATCCTTTCTATCTCTTAAAAATAGACTTGGGCATCTGATCTAAATTTACTACCCTCTGCCTTATAAGTGGCTGGCAAGGCACTGAAAGGCTGTCTACTTTTCTCTGAATATGTGGCAGGGTAGTAAAAGTCCAGGACATTAGGAATCTCCATTCTAAGTTCTCCGCCCTCCTAGGCAAGACCAACCGCTGCTAAAGTCAACATGCTCTGGGAGTTTACCATCAATTTTCTTACAACAGCAAGGAGAGAGGAGAGGTCATCCCAGAATTTTTCTCTAAGAATGATTAAAGAAGCAGGATATCAGTAATCATCTGGGCAGAAAACAGATGGCTCGCTCGACAGGGGCAAAAGAGAGTTTACTGAATAGCAGATTACCGAGGTGTGGGTAGGCCTAAGGGCAGCCAACAGGGAATGGTGAAGCACTAAGAGTCCAGCAACAATAGAGGAGAGAGAGCTTGGACCAGCACCCAGGGAGATCAAGGCTAAGGACCTCTGATAGGCAAACTGCAGCCCTGGAGGATGGAACCAGGGGAATAAATACCCAACTCCTCTTTATCCCTTTCATTTCACCCAATCTAATTGGAAGCTGGGCCACTGATCTTGGGTGCCCTCAGCCTGAAGCGATTTGAAGCAGGATTTCGGTTCCCGACTGGAGATTGAAGTCAGGCCGTGGCAGTGAGAGAGCTGAATCTTAGCCACTAGACCAGTGACAAGGCCCTGGCCTGTACAGCTTTGCAGAAAATGAATTTCCACAAAGAAACGGAAAGTAGTGAAACAAGTCAAGTGTTTATAAGAAGGAAAAAGAATACCTGTGGATAGACACACAGGCGGACTCAGAGAAAGAGTCACGCCCTCTTGGTAGTTTGAATCACTCCTTTGGGACCTTTTTTCCAGGTTTTCTTTGGCCAATCATCTTGCTTTGTCTGGTTCCGAGTCTGTATTTGGTTAATCTCTGGGTCCTCCCATGTGTGCGCGCGCATCTCTTAGCCAAGATGGATTCTAGCAAAGAGGCCTTTGAGTAGGTTGACATCACTCCCTTTCTGACCTCCAAGGAGCCTCTCTGCTCATGTATAGTCGAGAAGGTTTCCTTGACCTCGAGAATGAGAAACATGTGGTCTCTATGGGCAGGGCTTAGCTCTTCCCCCTCTTCATCTTGGAGTATCTGTCCACAGGGAACATGCTGCTAAGCCTGGAGCCCATCTATCTCCTGCCTCAAGACCAAGGAGCCCCTAGTGAGGCGGTCCATAAAGATCAGTATCCCTGGACACAGAGCCTAATGGAGAAAGGCAGAGAATGGATCTGGAGGGGCAAAATGAAAGTATCCAGCACAAGCAGTATTGTGCAGTAAAGACTCCAGGCTCTGGGACTGTGGCTCATATCCCAGCCATGTGACATTAGATAAGTTACGTAGTTTTTCTGTCTCAGTTTCCTCATCTGAAAATGGGGAGAATGATGGTACCTACCTCATAAGGTTATTGTATTTAGAACATACCAATAAATATTAAATGTTTTTATTTAGTGGTACATGTTAGTCAAAACATTCCACCAACATTTGTATAATTTTTCCTAAAACAAAGAAATATATATTTACTGTCCATCTGTGTTGAGATGGCCAAAGGCAGCATGCTGTGACGGGGCTTTAGAATCGGGGAGATCGGGGTTGGAATGACTTCTCTGTCTTTAAATAGTTGGACAACTTTATGTAACTTTATATAACGTCTCTGAGACTGTTTCTTCATGTAAAAAATGGCATACTAATTAACTCACAGGATTGTTCTGAAGCTTAAATAAAATAAGGAATACGTATAATAAGCTGAATAGAGTCTCAGGAAAATGGAAATCAGCGAGCCTGGAGGTCCTCTGATGCCAGAGAGGACCTATGGTTTTGCTTTGATTGTAGGTCCTGGATGACCTTATTCTGTGGAGGGCTCAGTGAGCCCCACATTTACAAATAAATACCTAAGGGAGAATGGACTCAGAACTACTAAAGACTGTAAGATGCTCAAACATTTACAATGTCCCTGTATTTGTCATGTTTCCTTATTTTGACGTTGCAGTAAAGCCATTTAAAGGTAAAGGGTTTAACTCCTTATTTTGGGAATAATAATAACATTGATTATAGTCATAATAATATAGATCAGCCTTATAGAGTGCTTATTTTATTGCAGACACTATGCTGAGTGCATTCCTTTAATCATCACAGACATATGGACAATAGATAATGTTTTGAACAATAAATTACGTGGTTTTTTCCCTAAACAAATGGAAACAAAGTACACATGGCTTCATTTACCCATATCAGTGACCTATAAAACACTAGTAATAATAATAACATGATAAGCACTCTACAAGAAGCCCCAAGCAGAATAAATCCCACTCCCCTGGGAGTCTTCCTGGAGTCAGCATGTGTAGTTGCAGTGTCCTGCATGGTAAGATGAGGGGTGATTGGCTGGGAGTAGTATCCTGGAGCTGAGAAATAGGTCCATGGAGTTCTTCTAGAAGAAGACAGAGCAGATGATCATCTTTCTGTCTGTAACATGAATTGAGACTCTAAGATAAAGAAAACATCTTTATTTTTTTCCACTAAGGAATTTCCAATGGGAAGGGAAGAGTTGAACTCACTAGATATTTCAGAGGAAGTAACTAAAGCAGAGGAAAATGAAATGACAATCTTGTAACTGATTGGTGCAAAATACCAACAACCTGGCAACAAAAATCCTCATTGATTAGAAATTACTGGATGTGTTTCTCTTCCTAGTTTCATGCTCTATTTCATAGGGGTCAGTACTGATATTAGAAAAACTGTATGGAGGCTGATGTTAACACTGCATACACGCCCCATTCATTTGTAGGCAACTTTGTGAAATAAAAGCAAGCCTAAGTTGGTTTTGATTGTCAGTGTAGCAATATCAATAAAAAATAAAATCTGTAGAATTGTATTGATCGATTCCTAAAAATCAAGTACTAATGACCTTAAAACCAGTGAGAATAGAGTAGCATGTACAAATTTAAAAGCAGCTGTGACTCTGTCCATTCCCACATCTTCATGGAAATGAAATGCAGTGCATCTCCCCCTGCCCAAAAAAAAGAAAGAAAAAAGAAAAACTGTAAGCTTTGCTGGAGTATGAATTCAGCACAGCCGCTTCCTGCAATTTTGGCTAAAGCCTACTTGTGGCTAGAATTCAGACCAAGAGTTTTCTGTATATGGGCTTAATGATGAGACTCTGAAACTCAGGGTTTTGAACAGTTAGTGCTCTGAAGTGAGGCATCTGCCATTTTGTTTTCCTCTATTTCAAGTTTCACTCCAGACATTGTTTCAAAAACATAACCTTATTGCTGACCTTGAAAATAAGTAGAAATGGGTGTTTCCTCTGAAATTTGAAAATGTATCAGAGACAATTATAACATCTAGAAAGCTTCAGGAAATGTATGAAAACAAGGCATAAGTGTTTCCACTTATCCCTTCTTTGAATTCACCTAATTAAATGTTGCAAATGAAGTGGAGAGCTCAGACCTCGTACTTTAAAATAATACAGATGTCTCTACATCCACAAAAATACCAAAAAAGGAATACGTACCTTAGTTCCAGTGGAATGATTTCTTCCTCTATTACTATGCTAAGATTGACATGTCATGAGTGTGTGCTGGGAACTAATGCTCCTGTAGTTATCACTCCAGGGCACCTGGGAGTGCTTTATAGGTCACCAATATGGTTAAATGAAGCCATGTGTACTGTATGGTTCCATTTGTTTAGAAAAAACCAAAACATAACATAATTTACGGTTTAAAAAACTATTTATTGCTCATAGACCTCTGAGAAAGTGAACAGTTTTTCAAAATGACATTTAAAGTATACATAATACATAATACTCCTTGCAAGTGGAAAAAAAAAAAGACTGTTCTCAATAGAATCTTATTTAGGCAAAATATACCGAGTCAAATGGAGCCCTTCTGCAATGTGAAATAGTGGGGAATAGCGAGTGTTTAAAAGGATACACTCTGTAAAAAAATAGGAATTCCATCTTTCACTTCATGGTTTCATGTATATAGTGGCTCTGGGAACTATTTGAAGTACTAGTTACAGACTGTGGCAGTACATTCCATAAGGGCCGTGGGAGTCATATCCACAAAACAAAACTCACTGCCTATGAAATGTGAGTTTCAATATGAAAGTGTTCCAAAGACAGTCATGATATTTGACCCCTGGTATTACTTGTCTACAAAACTCAGAACAGAATGGATACGACTCACTAAAGCGTCTTTCTAAAATACCAAAAAAGCAAAGAGAAAGAAGAATGCCTGAAAAAATATTTCTCTCTCTCTCTCTTTTTTTTTGTAAATTTATTTATTTATTTATGGCTATGTGGGTCTTCATTGCTGTGCACGAGCTTTCTCTAGTTGCGGTGAGCGGGGTCTACTCTTCGTTGTGGTGCGCGGGCTTTTCGATGCAGTGGCTTCTCTTGTTGCGGAGCACGGGCTCTAGGTGTGCAGGCTTCAGTAGATGTGGCACGTGGGCTCAGTAGTTGTGGCTTGATGGCTCTAGAGCTCAGGCTCAGTCATTGTGGTTCATGGGATTAGTTGCTCTGTGGCATGTGGGATCTTCCCAGGCCAGGGCTCGAACCCGTGTCCCTTGAATTGGCAGGCAGATTCTTAACCACTGCGCCCTCGGGGAAGCCCTGAAAAAAATATTTCTTAAAGAAAAACAAATGTTATTTAAGAGCAAATGTTAGCCAATAGGTTACGTGCATTCAACAGGACCAAAATAAATAGAAAAAGAAATGAAACTGTTTACTTAGCTGACTCTATTTTGATTAGAAGCTGAAATAAAATATTAATTTTGACTATGAGATGTCAGTTTTAACTAATCAATCAATTACTTGTATAGCTAACTCTGGATTTGCAAGAGTCTTAACTATCAAAAAGTTATAGTGTCAGACTCAAAGTCTTTGAAAAATTTATTCAGGTCTGCACTGACTTGAAAGAAATCTTTTATCTCCATTTAGAAGGCTTGGTCTTTATTTTTATTGGAGTTGTGATGGAAACTAAAGGTTTGAGTTGAGAAAAAAAATGTCCCAAGTGCTTGACATTTAAAAGTGAAATCACTAATTAGCCTTTAAAGTCATCGACCATGATGATCTCTTGACGAGTTCCTGCTGGGAACCACAAAGGAACACAAGAAAACATGAAGAAAATCTGCAGTGTTGAAGCAAATAAAATTCTATTGAGGCATTTTCAGAGAGCCTCAACAACTTGGATGTTTCCTTTCATATTTTATCTATTTAAATTTTAAAGTTTCCTTTTAAAGTTTTTTGTTTAGAGAAGGTATATGTCTGTGGTAAAATAGTAGGCATGATTTCTCTCTTTACAAACACACACCAGAGTATATCTGATCTTATATTAATTCAGAAAGAACAAGAGATTTAACACATTTAAGAGTTTATATACCTGTTGTTTCCAAAAATATTGTATTTATGTATTTTAAAGTTTTTATATCGTTGTGAAGAAAGCAATTACAGAACAAGAAGGATTTACTGTATAATAGCACAGGGAACTATATTCAATATCTTGTAATAACCTATAATGGAAAAGAATCTGAAAAAGAATATATATATATTTATATTTATATATATGTTTATATATATAACTGCATCACTATGTTGTATACCTGAAATAACACATTATGAATCAACCATAGTTCAATTTAAAAAATTAATGGAAAAAAAGAAAGCAATTATCATTTAATCATCCAATCTAGGAATTATTAAAGGCAGCAAGTTTTTTGTGGTTTTTTTTTTGGTGGAAATTGAGTGAAATCATGTGCCCAGATTATTTTGAAAAGGACCTAATCTTGAATCTTGGGAAGAAGAATTTTGGAATCTTAGTCCTTTATTTCCCAGAAGGCTTCCGAATGTGTAGGCCAAGTGCTCCATCTGACCAAGAAATCTGTGTGACCAGGATACCAAAATTCAGTCTTTAGTTTATCATAGAAGGGGGGAAATAAAAAGGTCTGGGTACTACATATATTGTCCAGGTCAAGAGGTACCTACTGCTAGTATTTTCCTTTAATAATGATAATTAAATAATTTGGCCCAAGGTAATTGACTGTTGCTAATCTCTAGACATAGAAGAGTTTATATAATCTTCTAATTTTCTTTTTTTAATTACCTATCCAGAAGTCCTGTTATATAATTACTATTGATCTGAAAGAAAAAAGTCGTAACTTGTGGACTAAACACATTAGATAAATATTATTTTACAGTTGCAAGAAAAGACTTGGTTAGTACCTTTGGCAGAAATAATTGTATCAATTAAAAGTAACTTAATACCTCTGGAGAAAACATGAATTTGCTTCTTTGAAAGGCAGTTTAAAGGATTTCATGTACAAAGAATGAAGAAAACCCATGATTTTACTTCTAATATTTCTATTTAATAATAAACCAACAGACAACTTTGAAATCAGTAGGCTTATTTAGTGAAGTGGTAAGAAGTTCCATGAAGATATTAGGTTGCAAATGCTCTGTAAATGCCAAATATATATATCATGATTTATCCTTAGTTGCACTTGTTTCAGCATAAATTAGAAACATTCGTCAGGGGCAATCTAATTTTTGCTTCTCTTCTGCCGTAGCAAAGAGGAGATGAAAGAGTTAAGAGTCAAAGCAGAGGAAGTTTTATATAAGAAATTTCCTTATGATCTAGGGTAGATAAATGGAAACAGAGTCCATGCTTCATATATTTTCCAGGTTTCCTTATGCATCCCTGGAATGAGCCAACTGTAATAGGGTTATAAAAGCAAAATCTTTGAGAGATGGTATGAGCTACTTTTGAGAGCTCCCTTGTTACATCTTGGACGTGATTTGGCTTTGTGGCAAAAATTACAAATAGCTTTTCTCTTTCTTGCTAAAGGCCTCAGAAGAAAACTGTATTTTAAGGTCATTTACCATACAATTTAAACAGCTGTGGTGTGAAGGAAAAAAATTTTCAAAATCCTTGATTATAATTTTAAATAGGTACAAATAATTAATTTACTTTTAAAATATCATTGTTGGGATATTTTATCACCTTTAACAATTATGAACTTAGGAAAAAACACATAGTCTGGTTAAACCATTTAAAATTTGAAAATTTCTTCTGGGAATAGGAAGTCCTCGGCATTAGTGAACCCATTTGTGAACCTTTGCCCATTGTTCAAATAATATTTATTAAATTAATATATTAACTCAATAATTTGATAATGAATTTTAAAATTTAATAAATTAATAAAAACAAGTAATTTAAATTATTGTTACTTCAAATGATCATTAAAATTTTATATCTGTTAGATTACAGTTTTAAAAATACATTAATCATTTACATATATATGCATATTTCTAGAAAAATTGGAAAGGTCGTACCCAAATATGTTGATGGCAATTATGGGACAAGTAATTTTAATATTTTTTTGCTTTATGTGCTTTCTTGATTTTTAAAATAATGAGTATGTATTATTTTAAAAATAAAAGCAGTGAAGGCATTTTCACTCAAAACAGAAATTTCAAATGCACTCAGTATACTTACAGACCAGGTTTACAGACAAGGCTCTATGCTGTGAGCTATGGGGATGCAAGAATGAATCACACATAGATCTAGTGTCTAAAGATGCCAGATTCTGGAATCTAAGAGGAGAGAGATCAAGTCTTGCTTATCCAAAAGCAAAATCAAGACCCAAACTTCACCTTCTAAATTTTGCTTCTTTGTTCTTCACCAAACTTCTTGAGGGATAATTACTTCTTTTGTCCCCTCCTACCTATTTATTCTGGCATCTAATTTTCACTCTCTGTACCCAGTTAGAACTGTTCTTTTCATGTAATCCAAGACTGTAGCCTCTGTCCTCATTCTTTGTAAAAGGTGACACTGCTGATCGTTTTTGCTTTTTTGCAACCCTCTTGCCCTGAGCATCCATGATATGATTGATGTTCTTTCCCAGTGGATCTCTGTTCCTTCTCTGTCTCCTTTACTGGTACTTCTTTCTCCTGTTATTCTAAGTGTCTGTGTTCCAACCTTGCCTAGCCTGTGAACATACTCTTTCTCTTGTTTTTTTTTTGTTTTTTTTTTCCGTGGTACGTGGGCCTCACACTCACTGTTGTGGCCTCGCCCATTGCGGAGCACAGGCTCCGGACGCGCAGGCTCAGCGGCCATGGCTCACGGGCCCAGCCGCTCCGCGGCATGTGGGATCTTCCCGGACCGGGGCACGAACCCGTGTCCCCTGCATTGGAAGGGGAACTCTCAACCACTGCGCCACCAGGGAAGCCCTACCACATTTCTTGCAGTCATCCCAGCCCAGGTGGCCTGAGTCATCCTTGACACTTTCCCTTCCTTTGCTGTTCACATTCAGTCAGTTATTAAAATGCTTTCCATTCTATTTTCATACTAGCCTTCCCAGTCAGTGCATGCTTTCCTCACCTCATGGCTCATTTAGTCTGTGGCCATGGGTCATATTTACTTGTCTCTCTGTCATTCTCTTATTTATTTATATCTTCATTCTTTGCTTTATTCACTTCACTCATTTATTCATTCAACAAACAATGTTGAGGCCTACCTACTATATGTTAGGCTTTAAGGATTCAATTTTAAGCGAAAATAGATGTAGTACACATAATCATGGTGCAAAATGGTTTTAGAGAGAGCAACTAAGTATAGAGACTGAAGGATTTAGAGCCTGTGGTGAGGAAGTAAGATGTCTAGAGCTGCCCTAGTTGATAGCCAGTCCCATGATGTGGCTCTGGGGGTTTGTGGCTGAAATGAAGTGGTGATGTGGTTATAGGAGACCAGGAGTCAGCAGGGGACAAGTCATCTGTGTGAATGTGGAAATCACTGTGGTGACAAGGCTTGGGATAGAGAGAAAGACAGCAGGCCAGGTGCCAAAGTCTTCAATAAATGAGGACCAGCAGCAACAGAGCAATAAAGATGGATTGATGTAGGTTTCAAAGGAGCAGGGCTTTACTCAGGGTGGGGAAATCAGTAGTGAGGAAAGAGAAAGCTGCCTCAGGTCTCTAAAATGTATGGAGTACAGGAGAATGAACAGCCTTCATTAAAGAAAGTTATTGGAGAAGAAATCAGCCTAAGTGACATATTTCCCTTGAGGTTAGGAAGTACCTTGAATTTTTGGTGAAGACTGGAAGTAAGGGAGTCCATAAGTGAAATGGAGTTTTTAGAAATCACAGTGGAAGCTTTGGGCTAGAAAGATGAGTGAAAAGTTAATGGGAAGAAAGCATAGAACAGAATGAGGGTGACAGAACAAAAAGAGACTGATAATTGAGGGGACTTCAGTCCTAGAGGATGACTAGGTTTAATGTAGAGTGAGCCATGTGGGTTCAGTTACAATGTACTTCTTCCTATTTTTAATTGAAGTATTGTTGATGTACAGCATTATACAGGTGTACAGTGTAGTGATTCACCATTTTTAAAGGTTACACTGCATTGACAGTTATTATAAAACATCAATTGTATCCCCCATGTTGTACAATGCATTCTTGTAGCTCATTTTATACATAATAGTTTGTACCCCTTAATCCTCTCCTCCTATCTTGCCCCTCCCCTGTGCCCTCTCCCTACTGGTAGCTGCTCTGTTTGTTCTCTACATCTGTTATTCTGCTTCTTTTTTGTTATATTCACTAGTTTATTGTTTTTTAAGATTCCATATAGAAGTGATATCATACAATATTTGTCTTTCTCTGTCTGACTTATGTCACTTAGCGTAATATCCTCCAAGTCCATACATGTTGCTGCAAATGGCAAGATTTCATTCTTTTTTATGGCTCAGTAGTATTCCATTGTGTGTGTGTGTGTGTGTGTGTGTGTGTGTGTGTGTGTGTGTATACACACCACATCTTCTTTATCCATTCATCTATTGATGGACACTTAGGTTGCTTCCATATCTTGGCAATTGTAAGTAATGCTGCTATGAACATTGGGGTGTATGTATCTTTTTGAATTAGTGTTTTTGCTTTTTTCAGATATATACCCAGGAGTGGAATTGCTGGGTCATATGGTAGTTTTATTTTTAGTTTTTTGAAAAGCCTCCATCTCATTTCCACAGTGGCTGCACCAATTTACATTCCCACCATCAGTGTACGAGGGTTCCTTTTTCTCCACATCCTTGCCGACATTTGTTGTTTGTGTTCTTTTTGATGATAGCCATTCTGACAGGTGTGAGGTGATATCTCACTGTGGTTTTGATTTGCATTTCTCTGATGATTAGCGTCATTGAGCATCTTTTCACATGCCTGTTGGCCATCTACATTTCCTCTTTGGAAAAATGTCTATTCAGATCTTCTGGCCATCTTTTAATTGGGGTTTTCTGATGTTGAGTTGTGTGAGCTGTTTATATATGTTGGATACTAATTCCTTTCGATCATATCATTTGCAATATTTTCTATTCGGTAGGTTGTCTTTTTGTTTTGTTAATGGTTTCCTTTGCAGTGCAAAAGCTTTTAAGTTTAATTAGGTCCCATTTGTTTATTTTTGCTTTTATTTCCTTTTCTTTAGGAGACAGATCCAAAAAAATATTGCTACGATTTTTGTCAAAGATTGTTCTGCATATGTTTTCCTCTAGGAGTTTTATTGTTTCCGGTCTTACATTTAGGTCTTTAATCCATTTTGAGTTTATTTTTGTATATGGTGTTAGAGAATATTCTAATTTGATTCTTTTACATGTAGCTATCCAGTTTTCCCAGCACCACTTATTGAAGAGACTGTCTTTTATCCATTTTATATTCTTGCCTCCTTCGTTGAAATTAATTTCCCGTAAGTGTGTGGGTTTATCTCTGGGCTCTCTATTCTTTTCCATTGATCTATGTGTCTGTTTCTGTGCCAGTACCATACTGTTTTGATTAGAGAATATACTTGTTTTAGTTTCTCTGATGCATTTTGTTTTGTCATCTGAGACTTTGGACGGGCTGTTCTTTCCTCCCAGAAAACTTTCCAGACTCTGTACCCATAGCCATCAATCCCTCATCCTCCCTTAACCTGGCTAATTCCCATTCATCCTTCAGTCTCATGTTAGAAGTGATTTCCCTCAGTGGACCTCCCTGAATCCCCAAATTTGGGCTAGGTGCCTGTCCTTTGTCCCTCTCTTACTGTATCATCATGCTGTATTATTATAACAGTGTATCTACTGTAATAGGCTATAAGCTTCACATGAGCCAGAACCGCTTTTGTTTTTATATTTCTGCTGCCTGCCAGAGTGCCAAGCATATAGTAAACTAGCAGAAACTTAATATCAGCAGATACTAAAATATCTGTTGACTGAATGAATGAAGAATTAAAATGGTGGAATTACATTGAGATTTGGACTAGAAGAAATCCCCAGTGATTTCCACATTTACATAAAATCTCAGGTCTTCTACTCTATGCTATAGAAAATTGAAGAAGAAAGGAATTGTTTGGCTAATAGTTTCACTGCACACAGGGAGAACCTGTATCTAAATTTAGTCACATCTAATGTAAGCAGGGATTGCTGATTCTAAGTCAGAGGATGATGTCGAACCCAGGTACTCTGACTTAGTGTCCAGGGCTCTCTCTATTATTCCTTTCTGCCAAAAACCTGGCACTTACTTCAGTGGGATGAGGAGGTGAGGAGAGGAAAACATAAATTTTCCTCTACCCTTCTATGCCTCAGCTGAACCTTGTAACAAAAGACAATTTAACAAGAGAAAAACAAATTGAAGTTTATTAACATGTATACCTTATGTACACATGGAAGATACCCAGGGGAAAAATTAGTTGCTCTCCAAGATGGCTTAGAACTCAGGCCTAAATACTATTTTCAGGATAAGTCAAAAGAAGGAAAAGCTGGGGAGGCAGTTTTGGGCAGGTGACCAGGAAAAGCAAGGTTAACAAAGGTAAGGTTTGTTATGCAGATTTAAGTCAGAGGAATTTCTTGTGACTTAGAGTCATCTTTGTCTTCCTGATATGGAGAGGGAGACACCCTTACAAATGGAGATTTCCTTTATAAATGTAAATTTCCCTTATAAAAGGGTTTTCAGAGCCTCTTCTGTGTCTGCTGTTTCTCAAAATAATCAGCTCAAAATAATCCTGTGTCAAAGAAGCATATGTGGAGGTACCATATTCTGCCACCCTTCAGAAGCCCTTCTGAACCCTTCCTTAATTCTTCTGAATCAACCTGTCCATCAGTTGATGTTGTTTTCTTTGTACATCACAGATTCAGTTGTTCAGATTGTTCTTGCCAGTGAATATACTTTTCCCTCTGCTTTGGACTTCTCTATTTTCCTGATAGGATAACCAACGCTAAAGAGTATAGCGTTAAAAAAGTAAATATGCAGAGATATCATAGTGCTGTTAGAATTTGTTACATGGATGTACTTTATATGAGGTAATAGATATATGACAAAGATGAACTTTTCGTAGCAATATCTACATTAGCATAGTCTGTTGTGGTGGAGAAAGTCATCGGTAATACCTAACACTTTACTGTTTTTAATGACATAATACTGTCTTACACAATATAGTTAAGAAAATTACAGATAGGGAAATATCAGACAAAAAGACCAATTTGATTGTTAGTCAATTAATTCACTTTCGTATCTTCTTTAGGAAATAGATAACTTGTCCTGAATTTCCATTATTTTGTAGTAGAAGAATTATCACAAGAATAGGTATTCTGATCCTGGCTTCCTGGATTTTTTGGTTTTTGTTTTTGCTTTTTTTTTTGCAATGTTCTTCACTTTTTATTAGAAATGTATTATAAAACAATACTCAGTATGTGGATTTAGACAAATGTCATTTATGAATTCAGGGTGCAATATCAAACAAAAAAGCTCATTTACAGAAGAGGTTTCCAAAGTAAACACAATAGAAACAGTCAGTTTTTATGAAATAAAAACCAGTTTGTAATTTTTCCAAACTTACCCTGAATACTTTTGCAGCTTCGAAAATATTTGCATAAGTTTTATAGTATTTGTTCATTTCACTCATTCCTTATACTTCCTCTTTTAGCTGGGGCCTGGAAGTTGAAGTTCAGAATTTCACAAAAGAACTGTTCTTTTAGAAATTTCTAGCCTAAACAGAGGTAGAAAAGACTAGGACCCTAATGGAAAACCGCTCATTACATACTTGAAGGTTTGTCAGACTGAATAACTTCGAGAGGTTTAAACTTATTTTTTCTTTAGACTATAAGTATTTAAGTGTTATTTTAAAGGGCACATAAGCATGCTTGGCTAGCTCTATTGACCATAGAAGACTTTCCAAGTGTAGATTGATTTTTGCAGTTGTGGAACGAAGCAAAGCTGACTCCCACGTGGAGAGACTCTGTGAGCCTCCCTTCATTGAATAAACTCTAATGGGGCATCCACAGCTTATTATTCCCTACCTGGAAGAATAATAAGCAAATTAATGTTTTTGTGCCTGTATCAAATAAATGAATGAGTTGTTTTTTCGTTATAATTTTATTCTATGATTATGCAGCAAAGAAGTTTTAAACTGTGCTTCTTTTTTTTCTTTGCAGAAAATAGTAGAAAAGGGAGATATCCCAATTCATTTAATAAAATCAGAATTACTGTGATATCAAAACAAGGCAAAAACATTACAAGAAAGGAAAATTACAAAGAAACATTTTCTATGACATAGACAAAAATATCTTAACAAATTGTAGCAAAATAAATCCAGCAATATACGAAACAGTACTACATTATGATTACGTGTGATTTATCCCAGAAATGCCAGATTGACTTAACATTAAAAAAAAATCAGGGTAGCTCAACATATTAACAGAATAAAAAGTAGAAAACATACGATCATCTCAATTTTAAAAAAGCATTTGATAAGATTCAACATATATTCATGATAACTCAGCAAATTAGAAATAGAAGAAACTTTCACAATTGATAAAGGCCATCTGTGAAAAAAATTAAATCTTGTATCATATTCAAAAAACTTTTATATTTTATTTTTTAAAATTTTTATTGGAGTATAGTTGATTTACAATGTTGTGTTACTTTCTGCTGTACAGCAAAGTGAATCAGTTATACATATACATATATCCACTGTTTTTTAGATTCTTTTCTCATAAACTGCTTCTTGGAGCTTGTTTGGGGTAGATAGATCTTGGGGGCTCTGCAGTGGACTGCACTCTAGTTTCTACTGGAACAGTTGTGCCTTTACCTGTTTTCTGTGTTTTTTTCTGCATAAGGCTTGATTTGACAAATAAGGCTGTTTAAAAAAAAAAAATTGAGGAGCACTGATACGGTTGTCAGTTGCCACTGAAACTGAAATTATTTGGGATTCATTCATGGAAAACCACAAGTCTGGGAGCCACTTCTTCCCATTCAGAAATTAGAATATAAAGAATGGTAAAAATAACATTTAGCTTTGGAGATTGAAATATCAAATGATGTTGATATTATGAATTTTTTTTCTCTGATGTCTATGTCAATGCTAGCATCAGCTTGAGTCTTCAACTACAAGAAATAGTTATTTATAATGTCCACTCTTCAGTGGTTATCAAAAGAAAATTTGTGCTCATATTTGGCAAAATCAAGGGCTAAAAAACTCTATGTTTTATAGTTGATGAGGGAGACCATTTATAAAGGTGACAAAAAGTTGAGTTCTCTTTCTCCGTAGCTGCCTTTTGAATCCTTGGGCCCACTTGAATTAATCTTTCCTTTCCTCATACTCTCCTGTTTCTCTCATCTCTATTATGGTGCCTGATGGTGAGCCCCTGAGGGCAGGGGTTTTGTCTTAAACACTTTGAGCATCTTATCCTACTGTGAACTTCAATCACATGCTTTCTGAACAATGAACTAGAGAATGAATCACAGTATACCCACATACAGTTATATACATATATATGCATATATATTTACTACTTTACCCCATATGAACACAAAGCATGCTTATAACATATATATATCTTTGCATTCTTATGACATTAACCATATTTCTATACATGCTGTATATTCACATAATATGTTTTAGCCAATATTACTGAGGTAGAGTTTGCATAAACTAAAGTGCAACCATATTTAGGGTACCTTTTGTTGATTTTTGGCAAATTTATACACTTGTGTAACCACCACCACAATCATGTTATAGAACATTTCCATCACCCTTAAAACTTCCCTTATGCCCCATCCCAGTCAATTTTGTTCTTTGCCTTTCAGCCTGTCAAACACTGATTCGCTTTCTGTCACCTGATTGGCTTAGTCTTCTCTAATATTTCATGTAGATGGAAACTTTTGTGTCTAGTTTTTTCACTTAATTTAATGTTTTTTAGATTCATCTATGCTTTTGTGTGTAACATTAGTTCATTCTTTTTTATTTAGTGCATTCTATTTCATGAATAGACCACAATTTATCCATTTCTCTGTTGTCAGACTGTTGGGTGCTTCCAGTGTTTATTTTGGTTAAAGCACCTTTTGTCTGATCAGTCTGGGAACCTAGATCATTATTTTACTTTGAGACCTTTTTGACATTTTTTAAAGGTAAGCATGTAATGCTATAATGTTTCTGAAAGCACTGTTTTAGTGACTCCCCAGGAATTAGAATCTATTGTGTTTTCATTTGTACTGTTTAAAACATTTTCTAATTTCTTTTGTGCCTTCTTCTTTGATCCATGATTTCCTGGGTAGTATCTTGTTTAATTTTCAAATATCCATACTTGGATCTTTGCACTTGAGACTGTGTATTTTTCTGTTTTTAGGTTGAGTGTTCTATAAATGTCAATTATGTTTCATTGTTGGTAGTGTCTTTCAAATTTATATACTTACTGATTTTGTGTCCACTTGTTCTATCAGTTATCAAAAGAGAAATGCTAAAATCTAATTGTATATTTGTCTTCTAAGTTATGTTACATCTTGCTTCATGTATTTTGAGGCTCTGTTATTGGGTGCATATTTATATAGAATTGTTATGTGTTCTTGATGAGTTGACCCTGTATCATATTGAACACTCTCTTTTATTTCTGGAAATGTTTTTTATTCTGAAATCTAATTTTTCTTATTTTAATAAAACAATTTCAGGTTTCTTATGCTTAATGTTTATACGATAAATCTTTTTTGTCATTCTTTTGCACTTCCTCTACCAGTGTCTTCATATTTAAAGTGTGTTTCTTGTAGACAGCAAATGATTGCATCTTGCTTTTTGTATCATGAGTAATACTCCCTTTTTAAAAACTGGAGTGTTTGGACCATACATGTTTAATATAATTATCAATATGCATGGGCTTATATATATCAGCTCATTATCTGTTTTTGTTTTTGTTCCATGTGTTCTTTGCTACATTAAGACCTTTTTTTCTGTTTTCCTTTGCATTAATTGAACATATTTTTATTGCTCCTTTAACTTCCACTGTTGGCTTATTAACTACAGCTCAATGTTTTATATTTTTAGTGGTTGATTTAATGTTTAATATCAACTTTAACTTATCATAATATACTTTCAGTAATATTACTTCACGTATTATAAAATAATGTTTACAATAGTATATTTTCATTTCTCTCCTTTCATCTATTGAGCTATTTTTGTCATTAATTTTTTTTGCATATTTAATGAACCCATAATATATTGCTACTAATGTACAATGTTTTAAATTGCTAATTATCTTTTAAATAAGTTTTAAAAATAGTGTTTTATAATTACCTTTAGATATGTCATCTTTGGCTCTCTTTATTTCTTTGAGTAGGTCCACGTTTCAACCAGGTATTTTTTTTCCTAGTGCCCAAAGGACTTCCCTTAATATTTCTTGTGCTACAGGTTTGCTGGTGACAAAGTATCTCAGCTTTTCTTCCTCCCTCCCTCCCTCCCTTCCTTCCTTCCTCCCTTCCTCCCTCCCTCCCTCCCTCCCTTCCTTCCTTCCTTCCTTCCTTCCTCTTTCTTTCTACAGAGAAGTGTTATTTTTGCCTTTCCTATTTTTACTATATATGGAATTCTAAGTTGACTGCTTTTTTCCATCTAACACTGACTTGCTTAGTTTTTGCTGAGAAGTCTGCAGTCATGCTTAGGTTTCTTTCTCTGTAGGTAATGTTCCCCTTTCTCTGGTTGCTAATATTTTCTCTTTATCACCTGTTTTCATCAGTTTATTTATGTAGTTCTTTTGGTGTTTATCTTGCTTGTGTTTTGTTGAACCTTTTGGATCTGTGGATACACAGTTTTTTATCAAATTTGGAAACGTTTTGACCATTATATCTTTATATATACTTTTGTGTTCTTGTTCTCCTTTTGGGACTTCAATTACTTATATTTTAGACCATTTGATATTAACCCACAGAATACTGAAGTTCTGTTTGTATTATGTAATAGTTTTTCTCTCTGTGTTTCATTTTGAATAGATTCTACTGCTATTTCTTTAGGTTCTCTTTACTTCTACAGTGTCTAATCCTTTGTTAATTGCATATAGTGTATTTTTCATTTCAGATATTGTATTTTTCATTTTTTAGAAGTTTCATTTAGTTCTTATTTATATTTTTCATTTCTCTTCTCATTATGTTCATATTTTCCTTTGTATCCTTCAGCATATGGAGTATATTTGTAGCTTCTGTTTTAACATCATTGTGTGCTAGTTTTATGATTTCTGTCATTTCTGGGTCTGTTTCAGTTGACCAGTTATGATTTATGTTTTCCTGCTTCTTTGTATGTCTAGTGATTTTGGACTATAGGCTAGACATTGTTAATTTTATATCATTAAGTGTTGGATATTGTTTTCATTTAAGAATTATTGGACTTTATATGACAGGGAGTTGAGTTGCTTATGGATTAGGTTGATCCTTGAGGCTTGTATTTAAGCTCTAATAGAGTGAGTGAAAAATGCCATTATTCTAGGGGTAATTTAGTCCTACATATAAGGGATGGCCCTTCTATTGTCTGTGCTGATTTCACCATGAATTCAACAAGGTCTCTCTGCTCTGGCAAAAAAGAACTCATATAATTACTGGGCCTGTGTGATCTCTAGGAATTTTTATCTTACTTATCCCAAGAAAATTTTCTTTAGTGAGAAGTGGTTCTGTCTTGTCCTCATGTGGTTTACCCAGGCATGCACAGATTGTTACTCAGACAAGACTCAAGAGGCCTCCTATGCAAATATCTGGATCTTTTTGTTTTCAAAACTCTCTCTTCTCTAGAATTCTTTTCTTAAAATTCTAGTTGTTTCAGCCTCTCCAAACGCAGATCTCTGTGTCCTCAATTCAGTTTCATTTTCAGGGCAGAAATTGCCTCCAGCTAGTAATCCTAGGCTTCTCTCATTTGTCATCTTTCAAGAATCACAATCCTTTGCTATTGTTGGATTATGTTTTCTAAAAAGTTATTCTCTCTATTGTCTAGTAGTTTTAGTTGTTTTGGAGAGGGTAATTTCTAGCTTGGTACTCCCTGATGAAACAAAATTGATTTGAAAGTGTCTGAAACAGGTTACTAAGCGAATCAATAAAACATTGTATCGGCTTTGGAAAGCACATACTACTTTGCAGGGAATTTTTTATAGAAGGCTCATGGAGACCAAATGGAGGAAACTGCAAAGGGCATGATACCTCAGAATCAGATAAAGCTGTTTTACTTCATCATGTTGTATAATGGTCATTTTGCAAAAAATGGCATTTGTTGTTTTAAAAGATTCAACAGTAGTGATTTTGCTGAGGCAGATGCAAACTACTACATATTAAGTGGTAAAATAGGCGATTTATAAATGACAGAAAACCTAAAATTTTAAAATGTTGTAAAGTTCAGCATTAGTGGTTAAGTAATATACACTAGTAAATCTTAAGGAATGGTTTATAATAAACAATGGAAAAATGCCATCCTTGAATAAGCCTATATTTTCTATTTTGTGTGATAGTAATCCTTGTTCATCAGAAGAACTGTGAAAAACTTGAGGAATTCCAGAGAAGCAAAAGTTACTGAAGGAATTATAAATTCAGTATATTAGAAAATATTCATTATGCTTAAGAATGTAGTTACATTACTAAGTGACTTCATAAATATACAGAGAATATAGAGAAAAGGGTAGATAATATCTCAACAAATTCATACAGGGAAGAATGAGAATAACCATAGTTTACTTTCAAAAATGCATGCAGACATAAAGACCACGATTATACAGTTTTTAAAAATCATTAAGCAACATTTACCACCATCTCTCTTGATAGTTTGAGACGTAATTGAAGCAGACAACTAGATAATCTGATTCCATCCTTTTCGGAAATTATGATGTTCCATAGGTAAATAGTAAGTCTTTTATCATTAGCTATGTTAAAAACTAACTTTTTACTTTGAAGTTGTGACCAAAGTATTTCTTTTTTTCTAAATTGCCAGCATGATTATACTACATGTCACTACAGTAAAAGACTGTGTTCCTATATTCTGTCCTTTCATTTAGGTCTCTTAAGGTATAGGCTTTGCTCCTATTGCTCTTTTATTAAGATTTATAAACACAAATACATGCCTATAACTAAATGAATCAGAAGATTTTGAATGAGTAGATATGAAATTCTACTTCCCAATTCCAGACACATTATCCCCTTTAATTATGTCTACTCTGAGTAAAGGAGGGGTAGCAGCCAGTCTTCTACCCTGCAATCCATAAAACTTGTAAGAGAAAAATTGATTCCATTTGTCTCTCTTGCTGTGTTGGTAATACTGTGCTTTTCATAGCATTATGGGTGAAGTGAATGATTACACCAAATTTAATCTAAAAATAGTCTCTTGACAGTTTTGTAATTATTCTATAATGAGTCACCAATTGGAAATCTACCTTTTTAAGTTAAAAAAGTGCCCAAATGCTTATTGTGTACCTAAGATCCTGTCTAAAGACAGATAATCGTTATTTGCATAACTCAGTGAAGAAGACCACACAGATTTTTCCCTGTTTCATTGAGCAAAGAACTTTACTAAACATTCTAAGTCTTACTATTAGTATAAGGATTATAAACACTTGAGAGCCTGTGCTGTGCAGGTTCTGTTGGAAGAAAAGTAGCTAGAGGAGAAAAAGGGATCAAGATAGAGAGAGAGCGAGAAAGAGAAATCCAGTTATGCAGTTATTAAATAGCTAATAGTCGTTCATGATCTAAATGCAGTAAGCATCCAACATATGTAGTTAAGTAGGTAAATACCCAATAGTTTGTTTAGTTAGGTGTTTAGAAATTTCAGGTCTTAAAAAGATGAAGCTTGAATGAATCTCCTTTGAGAAGGTTGGGAATATTTATTTCTCATTGTAACTCTTTTATTCATCTCTTTTACTTGAACAAAATATAAATCAAACTCATGTTCAAATTTCTAATCATAAGTCAAATGTCTTATAAAAAAGAAAAGCATGTAGTTTACTTTTAGGAAGTTGTACTTACTACAACATCAAACTTAGTTTTACATATGGAATGCATCATAAAGTTACACTGTGGAAATTTTTGTTTAATGCATTTTCTAATGTCAGCACTCTAGTCCAAGTGTTCATCACTTCACACCTGTATTACTGCAATAAGTTCTTCTTTCTCTACTTCTAGTTTCCCCCACCCAATCCAGTAAGATAAGCTTCCTCAAATATCACTTTAATCACATCTGGTCACTGCTGTAAAAACCGACAGTTACTGCCAATTGAATGGTACCCAAACAGTTTTTGTTGGAATTCCAACCTGCTATAATCTGGCCTTACCTTGCCATCCAAATATATCTCCAGATATTTCCTAATACTCCATTCCCTACTCTAATTAGGCTATCTCTTCTCTAACTCCACACAAAGTTGGGTACTTTGCTGCCTCTGCACTTCTTCTTCTAAAGCTTCCTTAACCTGGAATAACCTCACTTTCCAGCTCTTAACTTCTTTCCTTTCTACCCTTCAAAGACCTTTTTTTTTTTGGTCCCACTTAATAGATAACCCCTTCCCAGAGGATACCTGCCATGTGGAGCCTTTCCTAGTCTGAGTACCCACAGTTATTACTATTTGTTTATGGTACACTTCTTATCCATTATAAGAGACACTTAAAAAAACTTAATGTTTTTAATGGAATTTATTTTATAATCAGTGGCATGTCAGAGATCGATTACAAGTGTTTTACCTTTCTAATTGGCACATAACATAGCGGTGCATCTTATAATTTATGGTATTTTAAGAGTTGAAAAATCAGTGTATATTTTATTTATTGTTTTCCCATGTATCTGATGTGTTATCCAGTGTTATTGTAAATTTTTACCATGGAAATCTTTTTTTTTTTGTCTTCTCGTGAATACCCTTTAGTTTTATGTGTATAGTTGAATTTCTTGAAATTAATTAGTGAAACTTTATTTCAGTTAAATTAAACTTAATAAATAAAAGCATGTGCTTGGTTAGAAAAGGGCTTTTGTGAATCATTATTAATTTTTCTTTTATTATAAACTCTTCACTGAAGTATTATATACATGCAGAAAAGTACCCATAAACCTGCAGCTTAATACATTTTCACAACCTCAACACATCCTAGGTAACCAACACGCAGATCTAGAGGCAATACATTGCCAGGACCCCAGAAACCCTCTTCAGGCCACCTTCCAGTTACAAGGGGTACCCTTATATCCTGGCCTTGGAAAACATAGATTAGTTTGGCACATTCTGTCCTTTACATAAATGCAGTCATACCATGCACACTTTAATGTCTGGATTCTTTTGTTCAGCATTGTTATTTGTGAGACTCAGCCACTTTGTTACCCATAGTTGTAAATCATTCATCCTCATTCATGTGTTGAGTTCAGTTTTATGAATATATCACAGTCTATCCATTCCATTATTGATATATATATTTGGGTAATTTCCAGTTTTGATCTAATACAAATAGTACTGCTCTGAACATTCTAGGATGTTCATTTGTTGTACATATGCATTAATTTCTCTTGGTTAAATATCTAGGGGAAAGAATGTTCTGTCACAGAGTATAAATTCACCTTCAGTAGATGCCACCTGTTTTGAAAGTTGGTTCAACTTATATTCTCATCAGTAGTATGTAAGAATCCTGACTGTTCCACATTTTCACCAACACTTGGTGTTTGTCTTTTTCAGTTGAGCCATTATGATGGATGTGTATGGTATCATCATCATCATTTTTTTTCTGTACAGATAAGAAAATGCTTACAGCAAAATTTTTGGATTTTCCTTCAGAAATGTGACAGTTATTGAATATAATCACTTTGGGTTGAGTTTAGGGATTCACATGAAAATAATTACTAAACTGTTACCATTACTCACTTTGGATATTTGCTTGGCTATGGTGCAATGCCTGTGTCACTAGTAAACACTGTATTGGGAGCTGTTTCTAGTGATATCTTTCTGGTGACATTTAACTGTAATCATTTTTGTCTTTGTGAAAATGTACTGAGCATTTCATATATCTCTAGAGTTATCTATTTGGCTCTCCTAACTCTTGAGTTTAGAATTAGTTATGCTAATTCCTAGGAGCTGGGGACAACTTAATTAACATTTTGTTGATTACCTCTTTAGATTAATATCATTTGTTATTTTCTTTTGATTATAAATATCTCTAATTAATACCAGCATTGTTTACTGGGTAGGTAAAGTTAGTAATAAAATGTTGAGCCCCGTTGATACTATAACTATTATCTACTGTGATTGTATGTTGCAAGTGAAAGCCGTAGTTTCAAATCTGTGCATTGAATCTCTAATGAACTGATATTTCTCATTGATTTTTCATGTGCTCCAAAATATTTTACGTGCTTGAAGTACTAGATAATTAGCCTGTAATTCCACTTCTTTACCCTGTGATTGCTGAGAGAAACACTGTGGTCATTTTTCTTGTCAATATTCTTTCCTGTTCATTTTCCAGCCAAGACATCTTGTTTCTTACTGAATCATAAAGCTATATTTTTTAATTGTTTTGAAATCAAAGATACTGACTTCAGTATATTTCACCCCAGAGGTTTGTACAGATTGTGTGACTAATTACTGTAAAAATTAATTATGTCTCAGAAATGAGAAAGGTGTACTCACTCTGTCACACTGTCCTATTTACAAAACAAGGCTTTAAAAAATAACCAAAGATCAGTGCAGTAGTTTTATGAAACCATGGTTAATTTGCAACTATTTCTTTAGTGGTCTAGAAATTCAGAGTGTTAAGTTCAACCAGTCTGTAATGGATTGCATGTTAAGAGCCTCTTACTGAATGAGCGTATGTAAGATCTTTCTTACATTATCATTGGGTGAAGAATATCTAGTTTTAGGATTGCCTTTTTCACTGGGAGGCTGTACACTGATTAATTCATCTCCTACAAATTACTGCCTTTAGTTTGTCTCCTGACTCCAACCTTAAGTTTCTTATTACAATCTAATTTAATACCTTAAAACTCTGCTTCCGGCCATGAACTCTAATTTCTTTTGTATTCCCAAATGTTTACCTGATGGGTGAGTAAGAGTAAGTGTTTATAAATATGTATTGAAATAAGAAAACTAAAGGTGTGATGTAGAGAACAAATGTATGGACACCAGGGGGGGAAAGTGGTGGTGGTGGTGGTATGAATTGGGAGATTGGAATTGACACATATACACTGATGTGTATAAAATAGATAACTAATAAGAACCTGCTGTATAAAAAAATAAATAAAATTCAAAATAAAAAAAAACTAAATGTGTAATAATCCTAATTATGTAAATAAGTCTGTGTATAAGCACACACACAAATGCACAAATACAGAAGAAAATATCAAAATATTGAACAGTGACTATTTACAGGTAGTACCATAGTGAATATTATTGATAGGGATTACATTGAATCTGTATACTACTTTGAATAATATGGATGTTTTACAATATTAATTCTTAAAATTCATGAACATAAATGTTCCTTTTTTATTTTTAGAATTTTATTTATTTTTTATACAGCAGGTTCTTATTAGTTATCCATTTTACACATATTAGTGTATACATGTCAATCCTGATCTCCTAATTCATCCAACCCCCACGCCCACCCCCCACCACTTCCCCCCTTGGTGTCCATACGTTTGTTCTCTACATCTGTGTCTCTATTTCTGCTCTGCAAACCAGTTCATCTGTACCATTTTTCTAGGTTCCACATATATGCGTTAATATACGGTATTTGTTTTTCACTTTCTGGCTTACTTCACTCTGTATGACAGTCTCTAGATCCATCCACATCTCTACAAATGAACCAATTTCATTCCTTTATATGGCTGAGTAATATTCCATTGTATATATGTACCACAGCTTCCTTATCCATCATCTGTCGATGGGCATTTAGGTTGCTTCCATGACCTGGCTATTGTAAATAGTGCTGCAGTGAACATTGGGGTGCATGTGTCTTTTTGAATTATGGTTTTCTCTGGGTACATACCCAGTAGTGGGATTGCTGGATCATATGGTAATTCTATTTTTAGTTTTTTAAGGAACCTCCATACTGTTCTCCATAGTGGCTGTATCAATTTACATTCCCACCAAGAGTGCAAGAGGGTTCCCTTTTCTCCACACCCTCTCCAGCATTTGTTGTTTGTATATTTTCTGATGATGCCCATTCTAACTGGTGCGAGAGGATACCTCACTGTAGTTTTGATTTGCATTTCTCTAATAATTAGTGATGTTGAGCAGCTTTTCATGTACCGCTTGCCCATCTGTATGTCTTTTTTGGAGAAATGTCTATTTAGGTCTTCTGCCCATTTTTGGATTGGGTTGTTTGTTTTCTTAATATTGAACTGCATGAGCTGTTCATATATTTTGGAGATTAATCCTTTGTTGACTCGTTTGCAAATATTTTCTCCCATTCTGAGGGTTGTCTTTTTGTCTTGTTTGTAATTTCCTTTCTTTTAAGTTTCATTAGGTCCCATTTGTTTATTTTTGTTTTTATTTCCATTACTCTAGGATGCGGGTCACAAAAGATATTGCTGTGATTTATGTCAGAGAGTGTTCTTCCTATGTTTTCCTCTGAGAGTTTTATAGTGTCCAGTCTTACATTTAGGTCTCTAATCCATTTTGAATTTATTTTCGTGTATGGTGTTAGGGAGGGTTCTAATTTCATTCTTTTACATGTAGCTGTCCAGTTTTCCCAGCACCACTTATTGAAGACACTGTCTTTTCTCCATTGTACATCCTTGCCTCCTTTGTCATAGATTAGCTGACCATAGGTGCGTGGGTTTATCTCTGGGCTTTCTGTCCTGTCCCATTGATCTATATTTCTGTTTTTGTGCCAGTACCATATTGTCTTGATTACTGTAGCTTTGTAGTATAGTCTGAAGTCGGGCAGGGAGTCTGATTCCTCCAGCTGTGTTTTTTCCCTCAAGACTGCTTTGGCTATTAGGGGTCTTTTGTGTCTCCATACAAACTTTAAGATTTTTTTTGTTCTAGTTCTGTAAAAAATGCCATTGGTAATTTGATAGGGATTGCATTGAATCTGTAGATTGCTTTGGGTAGTATAGTCATTTTCACAATATTGATTCTTCCAATCCAAGAACATGGTATATCTCTCCATCTGTTTGTATCATCTTTAATTTCTTTCATCAGTGTCTTATACTTTTCTGCATACAGGTCTTCTGTGTCCCTTGGTAGGTTTATTCCTAGGTATTTTATTCTTTTTGTTGCAGTGGTAAATGGGAGTGTTTCCTTAATTTCTCTTTCACATTTTTCATCATTAGTGTATAGGAATGCTAGAGATTTCTGTGCATTAATTTTGTATCCTGCAACTCTACCAAAATTCATTGATTAGCTCTAGTAGTTTTCTGGTGGCATCTTTAGGATTCTCTATGTATAGTATCATGAGTCATTCCAGACTTTCCTTCTTTTTCATGTCCACATTAAATTACCACTGAGGTTATATTGAATCTAACATATCTTTGACTTCTGTTTCTTCTTCCTTCCCAGTATCATTGGTGCTTCATTATTGTTAGCCTGGTTTATTTTAACTGCCACATTGCTGATCTCTCAGGAGAATGCTGCATGTCTAGCTTAGTGCATCTTAGAAATTTCGTAGAACCTAATGGCAATTACTTAAAATGGTTCCTGATCATTTAGTCAATAATCAGTCCAAGACTATGATATAATTGCAATGTATAGCAATATTTACCAAGCAAGGAAATAGTGAAACTCACTCTTGACTGGTCTTCAGGCAGCTAAAATAAATAAATAAAAATTTGACATTGATGGTTGCCATTTGAGTGGTGAAGTAAATGGGCAAGGAAGTTGCAATTAATGAATCCTCCAAAAATGGGAGTGGAGGCAGGATTACATTGACAGTAACAAAATTTAAATTCAGGCACTTTCTTAATTTGAATCCCTTCCAGGGCTCTGGGAAATGAACTGAAACATGTTCAGAGAGTTAAAAATTGAGGGGGAATGTTTGCAAAGGTAAGATATTTTTAAACCATGATTGATTAAGACCACTGTCTCCTTCAACTTCAGCTTCCCCTCTGACACATGTGCCCTTGTGTCCAGTGACACTGGGGTAATTTTGGCTGTTTTTTTGGGATGCATAGCTCTAGCAATACTTCAGACACCAAATACATCATGTATGAAGTCAAAATCCTTAAAGCATCCCAGATAATAAAATTTTTTTTATTAAATTATATTAAAGACTTTCTATTTTCTCTACATAAAATATTACGTTTTTTTTTTGTCATGGGAGCAGACATTCAAAGAGTATGAAGTCAAATATGCAAGGGGGAAAATATAATAGCCTCTCGTCAGTTAACAATAGCAACTTTCTTTTAATTATTTCTAGATTTTGTGGGATTTACAGTATTTGTCAGCTTTTAATAATTTGAAATGCATTTGAACTATTTTCTTATTACAGGTGACTGTTTTTGTACCTACTTTAATAGCTGTGAATTTGTATTTCTCTTAAAGAGGGCCCTCAAATTGTATCAGCTTCAGGCCCACAGAACCTGTGTCTGTCCCTCAATAGAAGGTATTTGGGAAAACATTTATGATGTATTATCTTTTGCTGAGGCATCTCTCACTGCTCTTAGTCAGAGACCCAGAACTGTCCGCCTGCTCAAAAAACATGAATTTACTAGGGGTGAAACAGAGAGGATATGTTATCCTAGTTTATAATAGCAAATGCCAAATGCCTGTACTTTAGTTATTCACATCTGGCTTTGTAAACTGTTATAGGCAGGGAACATACCTTTTCCCTTATGGATTTAGTGCAGCACCTAGTATTTGATAAAATGACTGTACTTAAATGTTTATCAACTTACTATAAAATCTATTTTCAGGCCATTAATCACTGTCATTTTTTCTTTGGTTGTTAATAAACTGTGATTGTTCGATTTAAAATAAATATTATATAAATAGTATGTACTCTAAAGACCTTAATAGATTATTCATTGGATGCTTTTTCTTTTTTACTTCCTCCTTCACTACCCCCACCCAGTGTTGAAAATGTCTTCCTGCCTCTGTATCACCTTTACTTTCCAATCTCTTCTTTTTCAGACATCTAGATTACCTTTTGGTATGCTGATTTCTCTTTCTTAATCCATCACTTTCATTTACTTCCCAAATTTAGACTCTTGCTTTACTTTTTCTCTTTCCCCCTTGGGAGCTGCTAAGATTTGTCCAGTTGTTTCCAACTACCGTCTCTGGAGTGATGATTTAGTTGTGGGGCTAATAAAGTTTCACTGTAATTTCAAAGGGAGACTGAATATGCTTGGCAAGTACTGAATATTCACCTATATTATTTCAAGTGTTACCAGTAAAACCCAGGCTGTTATATAAATTTAAGGGTCCTTACTAAAGATTACAGGGAACCTGGAAAGAGATAGTGTTACTGAGACTTTTGTGCATGGTGCCAGATTTTAAAAACTGTATAATACTGAAGTTTTACCACTCCTGTAAAGCATTTCCCAATAATTTTAGTCCACACCGATGGCTCTTCTTCTTGACTGTCTTAGGCACACATTGTTACTAGCATTTGTACCTTGTGGAACCTCTGAAATAACTGGATCTTTAAATCTTCCAATTTATCTCCCCACTAAATGCACTTAAAGCTATATTGTATGACATTTGAATATATGCTTCCTAAAGCTTCTTGTTTTTGAGTACATTATTAGTTCTTAGGAAGCTATTTGGAAATATGGAAAGTATGATGAGATCTTGAGAACGTCACTTTAAAACCAACACGTAATCAGAGCAGAGATATACAAAAGACTCCTTTTAGTGACTGAACGGTCTGGGGGTCAGTGAAACGTGCTTGTAATTTGACTGAATGTGTTAAAATATCTAAATAATGTGTCAGAATGGGTACAAATGAACACGCTAAGTCATTAAGATAAATGTTTGCAGTGCCCATCCACATTCTGTCTAAAAGTGAGGGAGCCTCCATCAGCTGATTTAGGGTCTGTTTGGTCTTATATGGTTTCGATTAGTGATGAAAGAGTTGTAGTCTATGGACTGTGAGATTTTCCCATCTCACTGATAAGAGCAGATCTATTGTGAGATTAACTTAATCAACCAAATGCTATTGGTGTTTAATGCATCTGAGTCACTTCCTCTGTCTTATTGCCAAACTCAACAAGCACATGACAGTACAGTAGATTTACATATTAAGTGTGTGTAGGGGTGCATCTTAGACCAGGACATAATTTGAACTTTGCATATAATCAAAATTATGCCTGAAATCTTTTTTTTTTTTTTTTTTTTTGCGGTACGCGGGCCTTCCACTGCTGTGGCCTCTCCCGTTGCGGAGCACCGGCTCCGGACGCACAGGCTCAGCGACCATGGCTCATGGGCCCAGCCGCTCCGTGGCATGTGGGATCTTCCTGGACTGGGGCACGAACCCGTGTCCCCTGCATCGGCAGGTAGACTCTCAACCACTGCGCCACCAGGGAAGGCCCCTGAAATCTTTTGAATCACTTTTAAATTCCTAGGACTTAGGCTGAGAAGCTCAAAATCTAATTTATTTCTTTACCTTCCTCCTGTCCCTCCTTCCCTCCCTTCCTCCCTTTTCTCTCTTTCTCCCCCCCACTCTCTCCCCCTCCCCTTCCTTCCCTTTTTCTCTCTCTTCTCCTCAGCCCCCTCTCTATTTCTCTTTTTTTTTTTTGTCCTGGTCCAGTTGGAATCTGAGATTTCTTTCAAAGGTAGGAATGTGGGGCAATGGGCACCCAAACAACTTTATCCTATATTACATTACAGTGGTTGAGAGCATGTGATTTGGAGTCCTATGCTTTTTTTGGAATCTTATATCTTATACTTACTAGCAGTGTGTTACTATAAAATTTAAATACTTTCAGGATATAGGAAAAATTAAATGAGGTAAAATTTGTAAAGTTCTTAACGTGGGGCTTAGCATGTAAGTGCTATTTAAATGGCAGCCATCAGAATAACCATTCAGTTATGACTTGGAATCCGGAATAAGTAAGTCTGCATCTTGAAGCCAGTGGAGCAGTCTTGTGGCCATAATTGTTCTGATTCCTCCTCCTTGTCAATGTATGACTTGACATTATCAATTCTGGAGATTCAGTGTATATGTGTCTGCCCCAGAGGAATAAATTCTCCACCTCAAATTATTCTATATTTAAGAGCCAGATCATGCCCCTTAGTAAATTCTTCTTGGGAACAAAGTCTGTTTTGAGGTTTTTGGGGAAAGATCTTGCTAATTTTCATTACATGTATGCTGTAAGGGACTGATAGGATTTTTACATGTCAAGTATAAACTAGACAATCTTGTATTTTAGCTTTGTTCTGGTAGAAAGGGAGTGGAGGGCAGATCAGGACACATAAATACCTACTTTTCTTAGTCACTGTAAATTAAAATTTGTTCTCATACTCTGGAATACTTTAGCTCATAGATACTTCTTTTAATTATTTAAAGACTATATATAAACACTTGAAAAGAGCCTGTAGTTCAGTTATGAAGTGAGGAATTCCTTCACAGAATGAATTATTTCATGCTCTAATTTATCTGTTTTAAGTGAGATGTTCAGATACTTTAAAAGAAACATTTTGTTTAGTAATATAAATGATTGTTCTAAAGAAGAGATGGTACCTCTGCAAAGTTGTTTTTCAAAACCCCCCTCCTATGTACTTTTGAGAATCTGGCCGACTATGAATCTGCCTCCCATGTACTATGCCCACATAATTATATAATTTTGGAAATAAATTTTGCTAAGAAAGCTTATTTTAAGAGTACTCAAGTAACTTCTTAACTATGGGTTATTTTGTTACTCAGAAAGAGCCTGAGTAAATTTTGGACGTTTACCTGCTTTTACTGTAGCCAGGAGTAAGACTTGAATGAGTCTACGTATGTTTGCATGTATGTGTATATGTATGTAGGTATATGAATGTATGTATTTGTATACTCAGGTGTTTTTATAATTTCTTTTCCTTTCATAACTAGGAAGAATTTTAATGGAACAATTGAATTCACTGAGATTTTTCTATTCTAAAATAGAAAGGTAGTTAGTAGAGGGGAAAAAAATAAAAAAAAAAACAAAACGAAAAAACCCAAGCAAACAGTAAAGGATTCAATGGGAGATATGATTGAAAAAGTCAATAGTTTGCGCCGCAGGCTCACCCTGCATCTGTACCCCTCCCTCCCCATGGCCTGAGTGAGCCAGAGCTCCCGAATCAGCTGCTCCCTTAACCCTATCCTGTCTGAGAGAAGAACAGACGCCCTCAGGCGACCTACAGGCAGAGGCGGGTCCAGATCCCAAGCTGACCCCGGGAGCTGTATGAACAAAGAAGAGAAAGGGAAATCTCTCCCAGCAGCCTCAGGAGCAGAGGATTAAATCTCCACAATCAACTTGATGTACCCTGCATCTGTGGAATACCTGAATAGACAATGAATCATCCCAATTTGAGGAGGTGGACTTTGGGAGCAAAGATGTATATATATATTTTTTCCCTTTTCCTCTTTTTGTGAGTGCATATGTGTATGCTTCTGTGTGTGATTTTGTCTTTATACCTTTACTTTTACCATTTGTCCTAGGGTTCTGTCAGTCTGTTTTTTTTCTATTACTTGAAAAATTTTTTTCTTAATAATTATTTTTTATTTTAATAACTTTATTTTATTCTACTTTATTTTATTTTATCTTATTTCTTTCTCTCTCTCTTTCTTATCTCTCTCTCTCCCTCTCTCCCCCTCCCTCCCTCCTTTCTTTCTTCCTTTCTTGTTTTTTCTCCCTTTTATTCTGAGCCATGTGGATGAAAGGCTCTTGGTGCTCTAGCCAGGCGTCAGGGAGATGCCTCTGAGGTGGGAGAGACAAGTTCAGGACACTGGTCCACAAGAGACCTCCCAGCTCCACGTAATATCAAATGGTGAAAATCTCCCAGAGATCTCCATCTCAACGCCAAGACCCAGCTTCATTAAACAACCAGCAAGCTACAGTGCTGGACACCCTGTGCCAACCAACTAGCAAGACAGGGACACAACCCCATCCATTAGCAGAGAGGCTGCCTAAAATCATAATAAGGCCACAGACACCCCAAAGCACACCACCAGACGTGGACCTGCCCACCAAAAAAAAAATCCAGCCTCATCCACCACAACACAGGCACTAGTCCCCTCCACCAGGAAGCCTACACAACCCACTGAACCAACTTTAGCCACTGGGAACAGACAACAAAAACAACAGGAAATACGAACCTGCAGCCTGCAAAAGGGGGACCCCAAACACAGTAAGATAAGCAAAATGAGAAGACAGAAGAACACACAGCAGATGAAGAAGCAAAGCAAAAACCCACCAGACCTAACAAATGAAGACGAAATAGGCAGTGTACCTGAAAAAGAATTCAGAATAATGATAGTAAAGATGATCCAAAATCTTGGAAATAGAATAGAGAAAATACAAGAAACGTTTAACAAGGACCTAGAAGAACTAAAGAGCAAACAAACAGTGATGAACAACACAATAAATGAAATTAAAGATTCTTTGGAAGGGATCAATAGCAGAATAACTGAGGCAGAAGAACGGATAAGTGACCTGGAAGATAAAATAGTGGAAATAACCACTGCAGAGCAGAATAAAGAAAAAAGAATGAAAGGAATTGAGGACAGTCTCAGAGACCTCTGGGACAACATTAAATGCACCAACATTCGAATTATACGGGTCCCAGAAGAAGAAGAGAAAAAGAAAGGCACTGAGAAAATATTTGAAGAGATTATAGTTGAAAACTTCCCTAATATGTGAAAAGAAACAGTTCATCAAGTTCAGGAAGCACAGAGAGTCCCATACAGGAAAAATCCAAGGAGAAACACACCAAGACACATATTAATCAAACTATCAAAAACTAAATACAAAGAAAAAAAATTAAAAGCAGGAAGGAAAAAACAATAAAAAACACACAAGGGAATCCCCATAAGGTTAACAGCTGATCCTTCAGCAGAAACCCTGCAAGCCAGAAGGGAGTGGCAGGACATATTTAAAGTGATGAAGGGGAAATACCTACAACCAAGATTACTCTACCCAGCAAGGATCTCATTCAGATTTGATGGAGAAGTTAAAACCTTTACAGAGAAGCAAAAGCTAAGAGAATTCAGCACCACCAAACCAGCTTTACAACAAATGCTAAACGAACTTCTCTAGGCAGGAAACACAAGAGAAGGAAAAGACTACGATAACAAACCCAAAACAATTAAGAAAATGGTAATAGGAACATACATATCGATAATAACATTAAATGTAAAAAGATTAAATGCTCCAACCAAAAGACATAGACTGGATGAATGGATATAAAAACAAGACCCATATAATATGCTGTCTACAAGAGACCCATTTCATAACTAGGGACACATACAGACTGAAAGTGAGGGGATGGAAAAAGACATTCCATGCAAATGGAGATCACAGGAAAGCTGGAATAGCAATTCTCACATCAGACAAAATAGACTTTAAAATAAAGACTGTTACAAGAGGCAAGGACACTACATAATGATCAAGGGATCGATCCAAAAAGACAAAACAATTGTAAATATTTATGCACCCAACACAGGAGCACCTCAATACATAAGGCAAATACTAACAGCCATAAAAGGGGAAATCAACAGTAACACAATCATAGTACGTGACTTTAACACCCCACTTTCACCAGTGGGGCTGGGTGGTTAGGAAAACAGGGACAGATTGGTAAAAGGATACCAGCTTTTAGCTATATGATGAATAAGGTCTGAGGATCTAATGTATAAAAGTCAATCCTTTATATTTTTATTATTTTAAATAATCTGGCAAGATAAATTTCCTCAGTCCTTTGTAGCGCATTGAGCTTTGACACGTAAGAATTTTATGAAGATAAATTAGTGAAATAAACTTTGACACTTTATAACAGCAGGAATGATTTCACCGTTCAGAAATGTCTGAAGTATGCTTTTATTTTTTCAGCTGCTTTGCATTAGAGAACTTTCATCACGTTGAAGGTGTGGTAGTTTTACACAAGTTTTAGGTGTTCATAGAGTTGAAGTTGATTGTCACTTTTGTCATCAATCCTCTGTAGTGTCCCTGTTGAACCCAAATTTTCTAATGCTCTTCCAATTTCTAAGCCCTCCCCCAACCCATATTCTCTATATTGAACTCAGTAAAATTTTGTTCCACCAGAAAGCCTTTTCTTGACAAAAACCTTATAACACATAAATTATTTCTTATTTTGCCTGCCTTCAAGCATGAGCATTTATGGTCTGTTCCATGAATTACCAACCTCACTTGTTTTGGGGCACTTACTGCTGGAAAAGCTCACTCTGGAATTTTCCAAATTAAATAGGTATAAGGTACACAGAGGGTAATAAAAATGGATATTATCAGCAAAAGACCTTCTTCTTTTTTTTTTTTTTCGGTACGTGGGCCTCTCACTGTTGTGGCTTCTCTCGTTGCGGAGCACAGGCTCCGGACACGCAGGCCTAGCAGCCATGGCTCACGGCCCAGCCACTCCGCGGCATGTGGGATCTTCGCAGACTGGGGTACGAACCCACCTCCCCTGCATCTGCAGGCGGACCCTCAACCATTGCGTCACCAGGGAAGCCCAAAAGACCTTCTTAAGAGACCTCAAAATGTGACATTTCTGTGGTGGATTTGCTAAGATTTCGAAACTAATGGAACTGGGTTTGTCAGCACTCCAAAAGTGGACCCATCCTCCTCAGGAATAGACACTCATTAGACAAACTCACAACAGTGTTGTATAAGATTAGAATGCTACTCATTAATCTATGATGAGAAATCTCATTGCCATAAGTCTACAACACTTGTATTGGCATGACTAGTGCATTCACTCCCTACAGACTCATATACAATGTGGGGGGTACCTTGTCATCTGAAGGTTGCCTGGAGTCAGAACAAGGGGAGACTTGTTCCAAGGCTTTCTTCTGGGCCCTTGTGTATTAACGTCTAAGTTTATTTTCACAGGATGGTGTACTTCCCCCTTTGTGTAAGTTGTTGGTGGGGAGGGGCTGCGAGGAGAGCTTCATGATTTTAAATTCCATAATATCTCCAATCTGGACCTCCTAACTGAACTTCTGATCCATATATCTGACTGCCTGCTTCTTTCTTCCACCTGGTGTCTAATAGACGTCTCAATTTGGCATGCCCAAGCTGAGAGCCTACATTCTTCTCCTCAGTCCATCACCCCTTTAAATCAACTTCCTGTGGTCTTCATTGTCTCAGTTAATGGCAACTGAGGTATCATCCTCAGGCTCCACTTCTGGTCTTCAGTAAACCCTGCCAACTCTGGCTTCAGTAAACATCCAAAACTGGCCACTTCTTTCTGCCCCACTATTACAACCCTGGTCTGGGTCACTATCATCTTCCACATGGATTAATGCAGTGGCTTTATATCTGATCTCCTTGCTTCTGACCTTTTATCCCCTACAGTCTAATTTCAACACAGGGCCTAGAGTGATCCTTTTAACACATGTCATATCATGTAACTCCTGACCTATGAAGGTATAGTTTGGATCTTCTGTCTAAATACAGGAAAATGTAGGATCACAGTACTACATATACTCTTGAAATGAAAGTGAGTAACAGAGTTAGCATGACCATGTATGTGATATATAACTGGGAGTTCTCTGAATTAATGTCTGTGCAGAATATGATGTTTCTTAAAGGGAAAGTAATAAAAATGTGCTAATTTGAAGCTTACATGTATTATTAAAACTCAGCGGTAATAACAGCAGTTGCTTAGACTTTAGACAAACAATTTTTTTTAAGGGGGAATTGGTTAGGATTACTAGGACATGATATTAGAAAGTAGAGCAACTTTTAGTCCGTTTCTTTTTATTGTTTTTAAGTTTTCCACAGACAGTGCACCCCTTTATTATCTGCATCCAGAGTAGACTACTCCCATTGCCAGCCCTCAGTACACTCCTGGCTTGGGCTTCATTCTGAATGTAACAGGGAATCATTAAAATTTTTGAGTAGAAAAGTGCATCACAGTTTAGGACTATAAATTGATCATTTATAATATAAAATTGAGACTATAAATCTGATCTTTTTAATTTATTACTGGAAGGTAAGAGCTAGTTAATTTGTTTTCATTGTCTTTGTCTCATTTCTCCAACTAGATTGTCATGTCTTATAAGGCAGGGAGTGTGTTTCTATTTCTTTGGTATTCTCTATAATATCATGTACTGTCCTTTATATTCAATAGATGCTCAATAAATGCTTAGTGACTTCTATGCAGATTCTGAATTATGGATTCTATGCTATACTGCAGGGTAAAAATGAACTTGAACCTAGGGGGAAAGGCTCTCCTGGTTACCCAGAGGAGTGTCTCTCTCTCTTAGCCAGGTCAGAGTGGAGTGAAGCCTGCCTCTGCTATCATGTAGGGTTTATCACAAAATGGTTGTCTTGGAAATGTAGTAAGTCATTCTCACATCAAATTCAATATAGATTTAAAGGCTTTAATATTTTTATGTAAGTTAATTCTTGACAGTTTACTGTTCAAGTAGTGATAATAATATACAGATAATCAAATCACTGTTTTGCAAGCCACTTCTCATTTAAAACACCTGCATTGATTTTTTTTCGCTAGCTATTATTTCTGATTCACTCTTGAAAACTGTGATTTTTCCTTATGATAAATTTAGAAAATAGACAAGATTATTGAAATCAAAAGGCCAGCCCTGCCTTCTTACTAGTTGTGTGACTTATGAACTTTGAGAATGTGCCTTAGGTTTTCCGTATGTAAGATGGAGATAACCATTCCTGTGTCGAAGAGCTATTGTGAAGTTCACTGTAAAGCTCTTAAAAGTATCTGGCATGTAATAAACACTATAAAAGTGCTTTCTATTATTAATAGTAATATTACATGGATGGTTTTCTGGGTAGGCTCTGATTATTAGGTGGGTGCACTTATGCCTAACCCAGCCTTTTAAACTACTTTTGCTTTGTTGCATTCATTTACTGAACAACTTTCTACCACTACTGAGATTGAAAAATCTTCATCCAGTGCTACTGAAAAGCATACACTGGCCTTTTTTAAAAAATGGACTTAATTCTAGAGATATCTCCACTGCATTTTTAAATCCCAAGTTAGCTAACCAAATAAATCAAAACTAATTAGAGCCTGATTTAAGACCACACCTGCAAGTTTGTACCCTGTTCAGCTCAGTGTTGAAAATTTAGTGCTGAGAGAGGGCTTGTCACAAATGAACACAGGGCCCAAATGTTACCTTTTCACATACTCTTAACTCTGAGGGTAAAGATCTGATATACAATTTCTCTCTCTTTCCTCCCTCTTTCCTCTTTTCCCTCCTTCTCATATATATTTATTAGGAATTTACTATATCTATATCTCATGCATTGTGTTAGGTTGAGGGGATATAGTAGTGAACATGTCATCCATAGCTTCTGTTCTGTCTCATGGGACAGTTTAGTAGAGATGACAGATGATAAACAGCAACAACAAAGATACAGATATATGCATAATTACAAGTTGTATCTAACACTTTACCATATTTCCATTTTCCCACCAAAAGGACAAAAGATGTTCTGGAGAAATTCATTTGGATATAATTTTTTACATTAAAAACGTCCTTCCGTATGGTATCAAAACAAATAAAATACTTAATACCTAAAATACTTCAGAAAAATATTTAACCAAGGAGGTTAAAGCTGTATACTAAAGACTATAAGACATTGATGAAATAAATTACAAATAAGTGGAAAGGTATTCCCTACTCATGGATTGGAAGAATTAATATTGTTAAAATGTCCATACTACCCAAAGCAATCCATAGATTCAATACAATCCCTGTCAAAATTCCAATGGCATTTTCCACAGAACTAGAACAAACAATCATAAAGTCTGTATGGAACCACAAAAGACGTCAAATAGCCAAAGCAGTCTTGAGAAAGAACAGAGCTGGAGGCATCATGCTGCCTGATTTAAAACTATATTACAAAGCTATAGCAATCAAAACAGTTATGGTATGGCTGTGAAAATAGACACATAGATCAATGGAACAAAATAGAGCCCAGAAATAAACCCACACATATATGGTCAGTTAATTTATGACAAAGGAGCCAAGAATATACAATGGCGAAAGGGAAGTCTATTCAATAAATACTGTTGAGAGAACTGGAGAGCTTCATGCAAAACAGTGAAACTGGACCACTATATTACGCCATTCACAAAAACTAACTCAAAATGGATTAAAAACTAGAATGTGAGATCTGAAACTATAAAACTCCTAGAAGAAAACGTGAGTGATAAACTTCTTGACATAGGTCTTGGTGATGATTTTTTGGATTTGACACTAAAAGCAAAGGCAACAAAAGCGAAAATAAGTGGGACTACAACAAACTAAAAGGCTTCTGCACGGTAAAGGGAACCATCAACAAAATGAAAAGGCAGCCTATTGAATGGCAGAAAGTAGTTTCAAATCATATATTTGATAAGGGGTTAATATTGAAAACATAAAAAACTCATACAACTCAATAGCAAAAAACCCCAAACAATCAATTAAAAAGTGGGCAAAAGATCTGAAAAAACATTTTTCCAAAGAAGACATACAGGGCTTCCCTGGTGGCGCAGTGGTTGAGAGTCTGCCTGCCGATGCAGGGGACGTGGGTTCGTGCCCGGGTCTGGGAGGATTCCATATGCCACGGAGCGGCTGGGCCCGTGAGCCATAGCCGCTGAGCCTGCGCGTCCGGAGCCTGTGCTCCGCAACAGGAGAGGCCACAACAGTGAGAGGCCCGTGTACCGCAAAAAAAAAAAAAAAAAAAAGAAGACATACAAATGGCCAACAAGTACATGAAAAGGTGTTCAACGTCACTAATCATCAGGGAATTGCAAATCAAAACCATGATGAAATATCACCTCACACTGGTTAGAATGGCTATTACCAAAAAGACAAGAAATGACAAGTGTTGGTAAGGATGTGGAGCAAAGGGAACCCTTGTGCACTGTTGGTGGGAATGTAAATTGGTACAGCCACTATGAAAAACAGTATGGAGGTTATCCCCCAAATTAAAAATGATCTTATAATCAAGAAATTCCACTTCTGGTATTTATCTGAATAAAATGAAAACATTAACTCAAAAATATATTCATTCTGTGTTCATTGCAGCACTGTTTACAGTAGCCAAGACATAGATGCAACCTAAGTGCCCACCTACAGATGAATGGATGAAGAAAATGTGGCATATATACATACACATACTGAGATATTATTCAGCCATAAAAAGAAGGAAGTCTTGTCATTTTTGACAGCGGGGATGGACATTGAGGGCATTATGCTAAGTGAAATGTCAGACTAAAGAAGACAAATAACATATGATTTCACTTATATGTGGAATCTAAAACAAAAACAAAACAACTCATAAGATACAGAGAACAGATTGGTGGTTGCCAGAAGCGGGGGTTTGGTGGGCTAGGCGAAATGGGTAAAGGGATCAAAAGGCACAGACTTACAGTTATTAAATAAGTAAGTCTTGGGGATGTAATGTACAGCCTGGTAGCTATAGTTAATACTATTGTGTTGTATATTTGAAGGATGCTTAGTAAATCTTAAAAGTTCTCATCACAAGAGAAAGAAAATTGTAACTACGTGTGGTGATGGGTGTTATTTAGATTTATCGTGGTGATCATTTTGCGATATGTACAGATACCGAGTCATTATATTGTATACCTGAAATGAATGTAATGTTACATATCAACCATATACTGATTAAAAAAAGAAAAAAGAAAAAAATCCTTCCAAACAAAGTTTTCTTCAAATTCTATTCTTGAAGATGTATGCAAAATTTATTTTACTTCCATTTCTACTTAATACTGTGCATTGTATTTCATAACACATAATAATGTAGGCTAGTTTTGTGTTTTGCAATAATATTTGCATTTCCTTCCTGAGTTGAATAGAAATATGAACTTATTTTTAAATATTGATTATTACATAGGATGCAAAATATTTAAACTAAGAGAGTGTATTCAGGAACAAAGGGGCTTATGTAAAAAATAACTACTGAGCCAGAATCAGTCTGGTTAGGTGTTTAAAAGGTACAAGAACTCTTTCAAATATCAGTTTCCCTCATTTATAAAATAAAAGAGCTGGGTTAGATGTTCTCAAAGGCCCTTTGAGGTTTAAGCTGCTACAAATCATGAGAGACTATTTTTACATTAAAACTTAATGTACAATTAATGGTTCCCTAGTGAGTTGAAACAGTTTTTATGTTAGTGAAAAGGTACTGATTCAAAGGATCTCACATTATTCTAGTTCACTTCTTTTTGTCATTATAATATCAGTATAAGATCATTTCCAATCTCATGAGAACATTTCTCATGGTTAGACAGAGTTGTTGTTTTTTTTTTCTTGTATGTGGCAACATGAGAGGCCAGAAACCTCACTTATGGTGATCTGTGGCTTGCAGGGATCTACTTTTACTCACATGTAGGTAATATCCGTATTTTCTAACAGTGAGTTGCATCTGTTTTCAATTTGATTTTTTTCTGTAAGTGGATAAAAAAAGTATCATGAGTATCTTTCCCAACAAGTAGTATCATGATACATGGTAATCCCTTTGTGAAAGCCCCATAAATGTTGATGAATTGGAAACAGTATTAAGAATAAACCAAAAGCCTGCTTACATTTCCTACCATTTAAACACAATTGTCTTATGAAAATGCAACTAAATAGTTTTCCATTTTCATAAGAATGCCTAGAACTTAATGCCTTCCATCCATAACTAACAGACAACAGGATAGATTTCCAGTGATATATCATAACCTTTCTACATTGGGTTTGAAGGAGAGGTATGTTTGAGGAGTCACCCAGAATACACTATACATTTAAGTAAAGGTGTATAAAAAATTGATTTCACTTTTTTTCCTACTTAACACTACTGCATTTCATTGTTGAACTTGAGATTCTATACTATCCTTGTTTTCTAATTCTTTTCTTCCCTTACATTGAGAATTATTTATGGCCACATTCTGTGTCTTGTCCTTAAAACAAATGTTCTATTTATCTGATTTCTCTTGTCCTTTGCCTTCTTTAGTCTCTAAATCAGACATTATCCTCAAACTTATTTATCCCCAGTCAAATTTATCAAGTGCTTTCTCAGACAGTAAGTCAGTTCTTTGCATTTCCTTGAGTTACGCAGTCATATTCTATGTTTAAGACATAAGAATGTCAACACTCTGATTATTAAAACATGTGTTCTATTTAAGATCAAATATTAGTGATAATCAGTCTGGTTTCTGCAGCCGTATGGATAGATTTGATGAGCAGAATGATTCATACCTTTCTGTTCAAGCATGATAGGTCACTCAGAACCCATTTTTCAAAATATGGCATCTGCTTCTTTAGACAATTATCTTGATACGTGCTTTATTTCATACATAAAATTCCAGGTGCTTTATAAGGTTAAACTTTGAGGAAATATATTATTTGATTTATGGAGTAATTAAATGTAATAGATTTTTTTGTGCTCAGTTAGTTGATGATACCACTACAGGTGTTTCTTTGTAAAATACCACATTCAGTGTATTACTCCTCTGCATAAAGTCCTTCAGGAATTTTTCATTTGGGTCTTTAGGATAAAATCCGATTGTCATAGCTTTACTTTGTGACCATACATAGTCTGCCCCTGACACGAGCTTCCAACCTCATCTTCCACTTCTCCCTTTTCTGAGCACTTAACTGTAGGCAGTTGGATGCACTCATGTTCCTAACATATATGAGTACTTCTGTCTCTCTGTGTTTCTTCAAAACTTCTCTTCTACCTGGAATGACTTTGTGTCTCTTTTTCATTTACAGAAATCTTATCTGACTTTCATGGATAAGTGTTTTCACTTTGCCCATGAAGTCATTATTGAAATATTCAATTAGGGGAAGAGAAGGGAATTTAGTTGGAGATGGAGGAAAACATCTGAATATCCACTATGGGGCAAGTACTGTGATGGGCACCTTACATACATTATTTCAACAAGGGCTCCCTGTTTCATGAATTCCCATAACAGTCTTTTATTTAAGAAGACATCGTTATTATCATCATTATGACCAACTTCATGGACATTAGTACATATCCCACCTTTATTATGTGTAGAGCGGGTCGCTTGGTTCAGGGTATACAATGATAAAGGAGCTGGGGTTCTTGACCTTGGAGGAAAGGTAAGAAGATTTATTAAAAACGAATAATGCAGACTACAAAATAATGCAAAAAGATACTAGTTCAGAGAAGAAGTGTGATTACTAAATATTGACTAAAAATATGTTCATCAACACTCAGTACCTGGAAGAGTACTTTGAATGATAAACCTTTATTTAATGAATGAACATAATTGCCTCACACTGTTAATTTTATGATAATATGTCTTAGCCACTTTCCTCATCCTTGAGGACAAAAAAAAAAAAAATGGGAGGATCCTTTTTACAGAGAATTAAGTTATTGCACAATACTTGTTTGATTCATTGATTTGTGGCTACTACTATTGAAATTTCAAGTATGTTTTTGTTTATTTTGAGTAGCTTGGCTGTAGCTTAATATCCAGCACTGTTCAGTGTTTTATGCATAATTACAAGGGATATAGTCTTAAAGGATATATGAGCCAGAGAAAGATCTGAGATGGAATAAAGCTTAGTATGATTTAGAAGTAATTGGGTAAGTTTAACTAAGCAGTACCTGTCCAGTCATGACCTCTTTGTTTAATGAGGAATTGTGTTTGCTGTTGCAGAACATTTCTGTGGACTGGAAGGTTTCCTTGTTCACAGTGAGTTATTAATACCCTATTATAACCCAGTTTCTTAATATTTTCCCAAAGCCTAGTTTTCAAGGACACACCACTTAAATTGGTGGTGAAATATTTTTCCGTTTTAAAAAAATACAGTGGTTACTTTTCCCTTTATTTTTCACTTATTTATTTTATCATAAAAATGAATATTTTGCCGGCATGGCAATTATTTTTCAATAATTAATCTACTATATATTATAATATACAATATATAATTATAGTATACTCTATTACAATAATTCAATACCCAATATATTGAAATTGGATTTGATAATTTGCGAATTATCTTTTATAAATTGGACCTTAAAAGAAATCCAGAAAGAAAGAATGGAGGGAAAAAGAATCTCAGTATCGCCATTACCATGTTTTTTATAGGTTCTTTTCATTTCTCTTGAGAAATAGAACTGTCTGTAATACCTCTGCATGTAATATCTCTGCACAACTGGTTTTTGGACACTGTAATCTCATTTTGAATATATTATTCCAAGATATAAAAATTGAAATCTGTGCATGAGTTAAACTAGCATTTTATTCTGAACCTACTATAATAAGTGGATGTAGGGAAAGTTTGTCTTTTTTTTCTTTTTTTTATACAGCAGTGTGTACATGTCAGTCCCAAACTCCCAATCTATCCCTCCCTCACTCCCTTCCCCCTGGTAACCACAAGTTCATTCTCTAAGTCTGTGAGTCTGTTTCTGTTTTGTAAATAAGTTAATTTGTATCATTTTTTAAAAAAAATTTTTAAACAAAATTCACATTTTATTTATGTTGAAATAAACTCTACAAAATTGATTTTCTTCACCAAAAATAACAGCAATATTTTCTGTATTATTCCTAGATAAACCACAAAACACTTATTTTTGTAGGTTTTCTAGGTTTTGCTTGTAAATCAAGATGAGGCAGTAGATACAGTCATGGAAAAAGAAGAAAACAGACAAATCAGTTGTCAGTATCCATGCTCTCTGATCCTGTCTTGAGCATGAAACAAGTGTTCAACATATACCTGCCAAAAAAGATTATGAAGATGTAGGCTCAATAAAGGAATGCAGACAGCAACAACCAGTTATGGAGCAACAATGGCAGGCTCTTCCATTCAAACTTTAACTATAACTTGTTCCTTTAACTTCATTTGATAAAGACAAAATCTACACTGAAACCCTTTTTTGGCAAGCTCACACATTTCTCTTACAGTCTGATAATTTTCTTAACTGTCCCTTACAGATTTTTAACAGCATACTTAAAACTCCTACTATTCAAAGGTCATTCATGAGCTTCCTTGTAACATTTTATAAAATGTATTCCTTCCTCCCATACCTCCTTAAAATTTATTTCTTCAAAGTTGATAATCTGCCTGTATCATTTTTTAGATTCCACATATAAGTGATATCATATGATATTTGTCTTTCTCTGACTTCCTTCACTTAGTATGATAATCTCTGTGTCCATCCATGTTGCTGCAAATGGCATTATTTCATTCTTTTTTATGGCCAAGTAGTATTCCATTGTATATATACCACATCTGAGTAGTATTCCATTGTATATATATCTCCATACAGTTCTCCATAGTGGCTCTACCAATTTACATTCCCACCAACAGTGTAGGAGGGTTCCCTTGCTCCACACCCTCTGCAGCATTAATTGTAGTTTTTTTGATGATGGCCATTCTGGCTGGTGTGAAGTGATATCTTATTGTAGTTTTGATTTGCATTTCTTTAATAATTAGCAAAGTTGAGCATGTTTTCATGTGCCTCTTGGCCATCTGTATGCCTTCTTTGGAGAAATGTCTATTTAGATCTTCTGCCCATTTTTCCATTGGGTTGTTTGTTTTTTTGATATTGAGCTGCATGAGCTGTTTGTAAATTTTGGAGAATAAACCCTTGTTGGTCTTATCGTTTGCGAATATTTCCTCCCATTCTGAGGGTTGGGAAAGTTTGTCTTAACTGTGATGGAAATAAACCTCACACCAGTACAGAAAGTGACGGAGTCGTGTAATTAAGCACAGTCAACTACTGCACCAGGAATTCGAGGTAGTATAAAGCTGTAAATGTTTTGATATTACTCATGCTTTTTTTTTTCTCTTATAGGTGTTAAAATGGGTAGAGGAAGCGGTTCAGGCTTCCAAAGTTCACCTCTTGTCAACAGATCATTTGGAACAGGCTGTAAACACTTGGAAAATTCCTTTTGATCCCAGTCTAAAAGAGGTTACTGTGTCTCTGAGTGGCCCTTCTCCAGTGATTGAAATTCGCAATCCTTTAGGTGAGATATATGGGACATTCATATAATAAAATAGAAAAACCATGAAAGGTAAAAGATTTTTTTGTATACTTACTTGTTCAAATTAATGCTAACTTTATGAATAAATTCAATAAATCCAAAAGTGACTAGGGAAGATGTTTAAAAATTAAAACTGAATGTTTTTAGTGATAAGTATTATTGACTTAACATGAGATTCAAAAAGCTAAAACTCCTAATAATTTAAACAGATCACATGTACTAACTTAATTGTAGGTAAAGTATCCAAAATAAAAAATATTTTAATTGAACCTGAAATCATATTTTCCTCATCTTTATGTGGGGAAATACTTCACAATAACTTATTCTGTAAAATTCAGTATTTTATGTTATTTTTAAGTGAATCACATGAAAAAACTCCTCTTAAAACCACTGATTAATTTTTTTACTGTATCATTTTCTAGATACATTTTAATTTTATAGGAGACAATCATTAAAAAACAAATTCATGTTCTCATTAGAATGATGTTTTAATTTACTTTGCTTCCTCAGTAATTGTATAGTAGAACCCTAAGTTTTGGCTTGATTCCATTGCCAGCTGAATATTACAATAAGACTTAATGTTGAATAGTAATCTAATAAAAACAGAAACCTCATTTTTCTTAATATTTGCATTTAGAAAAATTTTTTAAACCTATTGATGTTTGCAAAATATTTTTATTCCCATTGTAGCTTTAGTATGTGCTACATTTTTTTAACCTATTTGTGAATATTTGTAAATGGGGAGGGAGTAACTATCTTTCTTACTTATTTGAGTCTTAGAAAATAACTAATACCTTAAAGAAAATAGCGTATGAAATTGTCCTCAAAGGCTTCATCCACACTAACAATCAAATTGAAATTTACAAGCAAGCAAAATCTGTTTTTCAAGACTTCTACAGGTTTGGTCTTAAAAATGGATTTGTCTTTAGAAATGGATTTGTCTTTTTAGGTAGCATTCTTCTAATACCATCCATGCTACCTGTCCAGGAAAGATTTGTGTTTTTCATCATCTGGATACTTAAAAGTACCTGTAACCATTGCCTTAAGTTTCTGCTACTTTAAAAAGTCATTGATATTGATATTTTAAAAGTCATTTACAGTGATTGTAAAGCTTTTGATGCAAACATAGAATTCTTATAATTAATTTGTTTATATAACTGCAGAAGTAGTCCATAGGAGAGCCAAGAGTGAAGTGAATAAGTAAACTATGGCTTAATTCCAAATTGGCTTTTCTTCCTAAGTTCCACCTATCATGCTACTTCATTACACTGCCTCCTTTAACTATTCCTATGACAAGTAAAAGCCTTCAAGCTGTGCTTCGTGGAAAACTGAAGTTGTACACTTTATGCAAAGATATGCCCAGGGCTCTTATGTTAGTAATACCCTGAGTGATCTTCCAAAAGACATTTATTCTGTTTTACTGTTTTTGCCATCTATCAAGTGTAAATGTCTCTGGGGACTCCACATAACTGCTTGGTAGCCATAATAGTTACCTAGGCTGGCTTTGGAAATATGATTACAGCCTGTCATTTGTTACTCTCTTTATAAGATCAAATCAGCATAGCAAATAGGAATGTTACTTCAATTCCAATATCCAGAAATGCTAAAGTTGAGTATATTTTAGATATAAATAAAATAATGTTTTGAGCTAGAGGCACAAATGTCCATCAGGTAATTTGTACTGGAAATGTATACAGCTAATATACATAGCTGAAAGAAAGATTATGCTTGTTACCATTATGTCTATCTTGCAGGGAAGCTGATAAAAAAGGGATTTGGCCTGAATGAACTATTAAATATTCATAACTCTGCCAAGGTGGTGAATGTTAAAGAGCCAGAGGCTGGAATATGGACAGTGAAGGTATTTTATAGTCTATTTGTTATTTTATTTTGGTGTTGACATGTTTTATAGAGTGTATACAATATTTATATCTTCTCTAGCAATCATAGAGAACGCTTTTACTAAAAAGCAATATACATGGTGTATTTGTAGGAGGTGTCTTGATCACATGAATGGATAGTGTTAAGTTTTGATGACCACTAAAGGCATCAATGCCACTATAAATAGACTTAAAATTCTTGGATAGTTTTCCTATCATCAAATCTGCAGATTGATCGTGTTAGCCACTGTCTGCTTCCAAAACAATCAGAGGTGGAGCCAGTAGAGAATGATGGTTGGGGCATAGGCCCCAGTATGGAACTGCCCTGGGTTTGAATCTCAACACCGCCACTTAAAAGCTGCATTACATCAGAACTATAACTTCTCTGTGCCTTGCTTTCCACCTCTGTAGTGTAGGATGGCAATAATAGTCCTTTCCTTCATAGAATTGTGCTGAGAATTAAATTAAGATGGTACAAATGAAGTACTTCGCGTAGTTCCTGCTACAGAATAAGCTCTCAAGCACTGCTGGTTATTGGTATTTGGTGGATGCACATTCATTGTGTACTTTAACACAGAATGGTATTTGTATCCTAGAATTAAATTGAGTAGTATATATTCACTCTAAGAAAGCACTGTATTTTGGCAGTATGGAGGAAAGAACATACCCTCAAAATTCAGGATGCCATAAATCTGAGATCTAGTTCTGTTGCACATTATATGTGGGACCCGCTCTAGTACGTGGTCTTAGTGGCTTGCCCATATTTCTCAAAATTTTCAGTGTGCTCTGGCCTATTTCCATCTCAGGTACCTGTGTTTCTGTGTCTGAGAGGCTTTTTTTTTGTTTAACCTGAACAGGAGAAGGCTGTTCTTCCGGAGGATGAAGCCCCTCAAAAGCAGCTTTCAGCCCCTGCAAGGAATAAGCTCCAGTGAGAGCAGGCTTAAAAGCACACCCTTTATGGGCTGCATTCTTTTTCCTGTGTTACCTGCTCTTTGCTTATTAGCATCCGTCATACCTCCCAAATGAACAACTTACTCTAGAATCCTTCCAGGACAATTCAAATGAAGATACCCCTTACATCATTTACTCTTTCATTGTCTCAGCTTCCCTCCATAAAAAAATGGGATCAATGGGCTCATAGTTCAAATTATTTAGCTTCTGTGAAAGTATGCGGAGGTGTTACACTGTAGAGATTCGAGGTGCTATTTTTGCATGCCAGTTTTTTTTAAGGAATACTTATGTTAACTTTACCAATTTAAAGAATGAAAGTTTTCATTGTAACTCCATTTAAATCCTAGAATATCAATTTTTTATTCTCAGAACTCTCAGCCTTATAAGGAAAATAGAAAGTGTAATATGGATTTTTAAACATGGATAATATGGGATAAGGGTGTAAGTAAAAAGGCAATGTGAGATAAAATTAGTAATTTTTTATTGAATAGATCAGAAATGGTCCCATCTGCCTGTTTTATTCACCCAGTTCCTTGCACATAGTAGTTGCTCAATATTTATTGAGTGCATTAGATTGTCAACAATGAAGTGTTTTGCTGTTATATTTTAAATAAATGTGGCCAAATTTGATGTTATAGTTATTTTGACCAACTTGCCCAAAATATGACTAGATTGAGTCTGACTTTCTGTGACCACAGTAGGAAGGAGTATAAGAAGTTCTGAGTCTCTTTATCCGTCAAACACTTTAATTTAAGCATGACCTAAGCCAGCAGTGTCCTGAGCTAGCAAGTTCACTAAGGTAATTCATTCTTGCTCTCTGAATAGTGACATTAAGTTGTTTATCACTGATTTTGAAATATGTACAAGTGATGACACTCTTCCGTATTATTAGCAACTTATTGTAAAGTATTTGAATCCATTTTGCAGGTGATTTGGATTGCTAGCAGTGGTATTTCCTCTAGTAAAACTCTTGCCTAGAAGAGGGATATTTTATATGTCTGATGTTTTTCCTTTTGCCTAACACACCTATTCATTCAGTCTCCATTCAGTAAACATTTACTGAGCATCTGCTTTTGGCCATGTTCCGTGATACTTAATGGGCACTGAGTACATCTTAATTGATAATTAGAACAGAGAAGCACTGAGGATTAGTCTGTGAGTGAGGAGAGAGAGGATAAGATGGTGGGAACACTGTAGACAAGTTTCTAAGCTCGGTCTCCTGTAATTAAGAAAACAATAAAAAGACACAGTACCTATTACCATATTACCTTAAATTTATATCTAGTCATCACCAAAAAGCTTCTGGTCCTGATGTTACACAATTTCTAGAGTACAATTCGTGGTAACTAAACAAAGGATAAGCATTACAATGCAAGTAAAGATAATAAACTTATTTTGCTCCTAAACGAAATGCCAAAATAATGTATTGGGTTGGTGCAAAGGAATTTGAGCTGAATCTACTGACATAAATATGGCTGTTGACTTTGGATCTCCCTTTTGAATGGCTAATGAATGATAACGTTTTACACGTGTGCTTTCTCAAGCGGAGAAATGTCTGAGATAAGATAGCACATCCCTGGTGCCGTCTCCTGTGCACTCTGCTATCTGGCAAGTGTCTGCTCTATCAATGGAATTACTAATGGCTTTTTGAATGTTTCACATAACAGTTTTAATCTCAAGTATGGAGCACAGGCTATCCCTTAATTGACCTTAGCCTGGTATTCAAGGACCACCTAATTGAGCCTCAACCAATCTTTCTGGTTATCTTCTATCACGTGCCTTTCCACTCTAATATGCTTTTGCAGTGTCTCTCACCCTCTCTCTTACCACATTCTCATGGTCCATGCTCTGTCTCAAGCTGTTGCTTCTTTCTAGAATGCTCTTCTTACTTTATGTCTGATAGATAACTACCCACTAATGCTCAGCTCAAATGGCAACACTTTCATCAAGATTTTTCTGACTTTTTTCATCCAGAACATTCTCTTTTCCCTCTGGTTTTCTATTGCAATTTTCCTGCACCTCCCTTTTGCATTATTTTTCCCCTTTATGTCATATTTATTTCTGTACAGATTTTGTCCTCCAATTTTGCTGTAGACCAGACTGTGTCACCAATATATGCCATAGTGCCTGGGAAAGAACTGTATAAATATTCATGAATAAAAATTAATACACTTATTCTGATGATACCCAGGGAAGCAGGCAGAAGCATTGGTTTAGTTCACCCACAGTTGATATACTGACACAGAACACTTTATTATGTCCATGATTTGAAATGCTATGAGAGTGGCGATTTCTTTTCTTTTGTGGTTCTCCTCTGAAACCCTGGTAATTTCTTTCTGTGATTTAGTAGGACATTTTCACTAAACATAGACAATGAGTCAACTCATCAGTACAGTTCATATAAATGACTTGGATGTTTTAGGTTGCCTGTGATGCAGGGGAAAACATGCCAAAAAGAAGTCACTGAAGTGAACTGCAAGTGTTATTAAAAACAAAGAGAAGGTTGTTTTATGCCCCTAAATTTTCATTTGTAGGGAAGCTACAAATCCTGAATCTAATTTCTGAGAAAAAATATAAATTTTCCATTCGGGCAGCTGTATCTGTGTATAGAGTATTTGAACATAACCACGGAAACTCTCAGGCCAAACTGTGTGCTCTGCCCTTTAAGGGAAACTTCCTGCAAAGACATGAAATAACTGTCAGCACCCATTAGGTTTAGGTGGTACAGACTTTCTATTAGTCTAGGATTATCAATGTGATCATGTAATTTAGCACATGCCCTGGGGTGTTTCCATTAAGTAAATTTGGCTAAACTGTCCTTATATAATCTCCTAAGGAGAGAAGGGAATGTACCCAACCACATGATTATATTGAGATTCTGAGACTAGAAGAAATATTCTGTTTGTAGATAGTTATTTTGGTTGCCAGAGCCTACTAATGTATTTTCTATAGGATAAGGATGTTTTAGAAATCATACTCAAGTGACACAAACTTGCTAAGGAATCGTAATTAAATAAGCCTCAAGTCTACAAAGGACTGCACAAGTAGAATATTATGCTGGCCTCCAATTATTCTCACCTGGTGCCTCTTTTGAATAAGCCTTCAGACTACACCAGGTGGATTATTTAAATGGATTAGATATGGCATTAATTCACTGTTTAGGAATGCTGTATAGTAGATTTTTTCCTGGAATATTTCCCAGTTATTTTGGTCTGCCAATATCAGACTGTCAACCAAATGGAATGTTTCCTTTAAAGACATACCTGTACTCTTGTGGTTTTTGTATAAATGTGTAGAGGTGTGTGTGTGTGTGAACATATACAGAATTTACTCTTTGTTTTGGGTACATTTCTCTCCTTGTATCACATTTCTTTAAACATATAATACCCAATAAAATGATAGTATTTAAATCTAGCTGGCTTTATTACATCTTTATGGCTGGCACAATGCCTAGCCCACAGTAGATTCTCAATAAATATTTGATTAAAACCATAATATTCTTTAATTTGTAAAGAACAGTATGTCATATAAGAGTAAAAACTTTAAAAAGAGATGGATGTCTATTTTAATTCAAGATACACTACTTAGTATCTTTTTGACCTTGAAGAAATTACCTAAACCTCTCCAAGTCTGAGAAAAACGGGGGAAAATAATACCTACTTAATATTGTCATGATTAATTTAGATGTTGGTAAAATGTTGAAATGGTTTCTGACACATGAATGGTAAAATTAGTTAAATCTGTTATTCTCCTGAATGTGTGTACATTGTACCTATATTTTCTATCAATTCAGATACACATAAAGGTTTTATTTTTTACTTGGTTTATTTATTATTTTATAAAACATTGAAACTCCTTAGGAGAGAGAAGTTAAAGCCAACTCCATCAGTCACACTTTAATTCAGTTTATAACGGGGCACGACTCACATTTAGTACCAGGAGGAATTCTCCCGGCTTAATACAGGAAAGTTCATTCCTCACTGATGTCACATGTCCTGTGAGGGCTGACAGGTGTTCTACTTCACATGGTCCCTCAGGAACCCAAGCTGATGGAGGTACCATCATATTTTGAACACGTGGCTTCTCTTAGTGGGGAAAAGACGAGACCATGTGCATTGAATAGAAAAAAGGAAGGGATTGTGTCACTTCTCTGATGAGAATTTTTTGTGAGTGACAGACACGCTTTACTTCCTTTATAACCCATTGGCCAGGACTATTGTCATGGCCTAATGGTCTGCTGGAGCTGGCTCACAAATGGCTCGTGTAGAGTCAGTTATGCACTTTCTCTTCCCAGCTCTGTGTTCAGTGACATCCTGTTGAGAGCTTGAAGTCAGCCACTGTGGTAGTATTTACATCACAGAAATTGGCAAATACCCCAAATTAGGGCTTTCTCTTTTCAGAGAGAATTTTACCAACACTCCACTAACCTGACCCCTCCTAAATGAGAGTGTATTTAGAAATTTAGAATGGCAAATGAATAGTTGCGTGGTATTATTGGTTTCTATGCCATAGCGTCCAAATCAACTCAGAGATTATGTTATCCTAAAATGCTGTGCATAGACCTAGAAAGAGTATTGAGCTTGGAGTAATTGCCATTTAACTTCCTGTCTAAACCTAAGCAAGTAATCATTTCTTTGAGCCCCAGTTTCTTTATGGTGCTATAAAATCATTTTTGGATGTAACAGGATTTTGTGAGATAATGTGTGAGCACACTTAGCATAATGTGTCTAGAAAAATTCAATGAATTCTTGATGACTCTGGCATTAGTTGGTCCTAGGGGAATCTAAGGAAAAGTGCCAACATTAAGCATTTGGATGACGTAGTATCATTTATTAAACCTACATATATTAAGTGCCTATTGAGTAAGATTTTATAGGTGATATATATGATATAATTATTGACTTCAGGGGCTTTCAATGTAGAGAGGGCTTTCAATATTTAATAAGCCTTTATTTTATCCTTAAACTAAAAGTAGATCCATCTGCAATAGAACTGACCAGGAAGCTATCAGAGGAGCAACTAATTTTCCCTGGAGCTCTCCATGGTCCTTGCTTCATGGTACTTCAGCCTGTCCTGCTTTTTCATTCCTCATGGACTCACTCCAATTCAGAAGCCTACACTCTGGTCCACTCTGCTCCTTCTTTCCTCTTACTGCTTTGTGGATCATGGCTACCTATTTACAATTATAGAATGCCAGTGGGTATCTAGTCTAACCTCATCTTTGCCTCAGGTCTGCTCATACTACAGCAGCCTCTGTATTCCTGATTCAGATTCTTCTGCAACTTGATCAACATGACATTCTAACTCAGGATAGTAGTGTAACTCATTATGAACCTTTATAAATTGTATGAATAAATATACTCTTTAAAATACAACTCTCAGAATTTCAAGCCAATACAAACCCAGTTCAGTGTCTAGTGCCTAGGAAATTTCCTGTTACGTTTGGAACCATTATGTTCCAAGCATAAGATTTCCCTCTTCTTAACTACGGAAAGCATGAGGTGAGGATGGCTCTGTACCAGAGTGATGCTTCTAGATATTCTGTGGTGGAGAGATGCTTTTTGGAGCCAAATTCTAATTTTATTATAACCCACAGTTTAAATCTACATGATATAAAGAGCAAAGAGAAAAACATTAAATCAGTAATTTTTGTCTTACTGATTTAATTATATATATAGAAAATGGTGCTAAGATGGCTAAATAATTCAGAAGGGAAGAGAGGAATAAGAAATACACAGCTGGACTTCCCCTCTGTTTAACTTCGTTACGGAATTAGCTGAATTTTCTTCACCCCTCCGAGACCTTCTTATCATTTATTTCTCCTCCAACACCACTCTGTCCATAACATGTGAGAATCCAAAGCCTTCTAATGCTTCTGGAGTTTCCTGAAGACTTACTTTCTTTTGGTCTCCTTGCCTCCTGATTATTTGTGTGTTGATTCTAATCTTTTGTACTTCGATGGAGGGTAAAGCTCAGCCCTTCAAAAATTTCGTAGGAAATCCACTAACAAGAATCTTTTGTGAGTTTAGTAGATTTGCCTATAGATTTGGGGACATATCTTAAAGTGAGTTGTGTCCTTTTGCTCTCTCCTTGCCCCCCATCCTTCTTTCTCCCCATTTTGTTTCTGCTTCTCTCCTGTGGATAGACTCAGAAATTCCATATTACTCTTCTATTATGTAGAGCAGTTGGGTATATTTCAGCTTTTAGCTTGAAACCAGCATAATCCAGTTCACTGAGATGATCATGAGAAATGCATGGGGTAGCAGCAGAGGTCAGTTTCTGGAGCCTCACTGAGTTTACATCCCAGGTCTGCTACCCACTGTTTATCTGTGACTTTGAGCAAGTCACTTTACCCTTCTGATCTGTGAAATGAAGATAATTATAGTATTATCTCACAGAGACTTTTGTGAGGATTAAACGTGATAATTTACATAAAAGATTTGCCTGCTGTACAGAATGCATTTTGTATATGTTGGTACTTTTCTCCTTCATCCATTTACTTGTTTGTTTAACCATCATTATACATAAAATCTTTTTGTTCCTATGTCAATAATACTTGAAAAAAGGGAACTCAGCTAAGAAACAGACTAAAATAATAGCTTACTTTAAGAAAACAGATTAAAATAATAAATTATTGGCACTTTCTCGTGATATATTGTGTTCCTAAAATAATGTCCAAGTATTGTTGTAATTCTTTTAAGAGAATGATTCGAGAATGATAAATGCAGGCATGAGTATTAGAGGTAATTTTAAAATAAGTTAGCTTAAAATTTTTCTTTGCATTTTATTTTTAAACTATAATTTTGGTTTATTTGTGATGTCCCTTGCTTCCATTACTCTGATTAACCCAGAGCTGGATGTCATTGTGCATAAAAACTGATTCGCTTGGAAATATCTTTTACTTACAAACCCTTTTAAATTCTATGCAGGCATTCCTACCGTTTACAGTATAATATATAAATAAATTAAGATTTTCTTAACTAATTACGCTTCCTATTCTTAGCATTTCTCAGAGAATAGTAAAACTATGTCCTTATCTCCACCTACTTTTTTGCTATGCTATTTGGATCAAAATTAATTTATTTTCCAATAATTTTATAGAGATTGTAAAGGACTCCCTCTTCATCAACTCAGCTTTATTTTTAATGTATTATTTAGCAACAGGATAGCATATTTTCCAACACTTAGGTAATTTTTAAGTTTCTCACTTAGCTGTTAAGCAACATTTTTATTTTTTTTTTTTTGCGGTACGCGGGCCTCTCACTGTTGTGGCCTCTCCCGTTGTGGAGCACAGGCTCCGGCCGCGCAGGCTCAGCGACCATGGCTCACCGGCCCAGCCGCTCCGCGGCATGCGGGATCTTCCCGGACCGGGGCACGAACCCGTGCCCTCTGCGTCGGCAGGCGGACTCCCAACCACTGCACCATCAGGGAAGCCCCTAAGCAACATTTTTTAAATGGACTCGTTATCAGTTGATTTGTGCACAGACACTTGGTAGACGATTAGCACTTAACAACAGTCATTAGGCGGATTGCGTGTTATATTTACCCTTGGTAGCCTCAAGAGCTGTTTTATCATAAGGGACTTTCTGAGCAACAAGACAACTAACAACAATAGATGATGTCAGTGAAAAAATCTAAATCAACTCATAATATTGACCATTTCATTTCTCTTTTACAAGAAACCGGTAGACAATAGTGTCTTCACTATAGCTCTACATTATCTAAAGCAGTTGAAAGTAGACTTAGCAAGGTTTTGTATAGCCTTGTAGGAAATCCTCGACTTAAAATTGGTTTATGATTGTAGTTTTTTTTTCTTGTCTGTTATGTGAAATTCAGAACACATTTTCCTTTAGAAATAATGCAATAAGTGGTGGTACTGAGACTCCTACACTTACACTTAGAATCCTTTGTTACCCCTATGAAAATGAGCGATAGTAATAAGCAGCATCGTTTATACTAAGAATACAACAATGTTTTCATGAAGATGTGTTTTTTTTCTTTTTCCTCACCTTCATTTTCCTTTCCTCTGAGTTCCTGCAAGTTCTGCTCAATGAGGAACATGATTGGTAGCAACAGGGACATATCTCCTCACCCTTTCTGTCCTCATTGCCAAATAATGGGTCACAGTGATGTAGGGAAAACTGTGTGGTTTGCTGAGCCTTGGAGCTGGCTTATCTTTAACAATGCTGTGGCTTAATCTAGCTGTTCACTATATTAAAATCATATATATATATATATATATATATCTTTTTAGCACCTTCTGTCATGCTATGATAACTAAATATGTGTTTCTCAGTGCTGAGTGGAGAGCCATGTTGGCATACTGGTGTTATCATGTGAATGCTTTCTCTTACTCCTATATTCTGCTTCTACCGAAATGCTGCTATCATATAATCATTTTATTTTGAGACAAAATCTCAGTGATCAATGTCATAAAATAATGGTGAACTCTTGTTCATAAGCCTTTAGATGGTTTTTGACATACATGTTCCTAAACTCCACTGATTAGAGATTCTGATTCAGTAAATCTTGGCTGGAGCTCAGAGTCCATATTTTTACAAACAACCAAAGTGATTTTGTGTAGGTGTAGATATAGGTGGTCCTTAAATCATATTTAGAGAGATATTGATGTAGAGGCTAACTCTGACTTACCTTGCCCTTGGGAGACAATGTAGCATGGTGGGGAAGAGCCCAGAGCCTGACTTTTGGATTAAAACCCCACCTCTGCAAGTTAGGAAACCTTGTGAACTTGGACAAGCTGTTGAATAGCTTTGGTGCCTCAACCTCCTTATCTGTGCAGTGGGGATAATGACGATACCTACCTTATAGGGTTGTAATAAGGATTAAATAAGCCAATGTATTCAAAGAGTCTGGGTACAGAGGAAGTGCCCAATAAATGTTAGTGTTTTATCCTGTGACCCTAATCCAAATTATCAATATTTATTATTTATGCACATATGGGTAACTTCAGTGCTTAGCTATTCAATATCTTGTTCATCTCCCTTAGGAGGTGTTAACTGAACTACAGGCTAGTCTGTGCTTTTATATATGTGCCTTTTCTGTAATTCTGTCACTGCATTTACTGCATCCTCTTGAAGATTTCGCTTTCTCCATCTGACTGTCTCACTGGCCATAGACCCTTACAGTGTCAGGACCTTCTTTTCACTCATATTTGTATCTTGAGCACTGAGTGCCTTGGCTGGACACTGCTGAGCTGAGGATGCCGTTTGGCTAAAAGTTGGAGAATGGTCAGCTCTTGTGCTTGTCCTGGCTGTCTCTTACCAGAGGCAAAGAGAAGAGAAATATTTTCATAATAGAACCTGGATGGTGTTTAGGGGAGAAGATTTAGTCATTCGTTCATTTCACAAATATTTCCTGAACATTCACCATGTGAACCAAGTCCATTCACTGTGACTACCACTGGTAGTCTATCTTTTACCACTGGTCATGCAATATAAAACTCAGCTGTACTTTAGTCCCCTGGGATATGTATTACAAAACTTGCATTGAAGTTACAGAATCACAGTTTAGTTCAAAACACCCAGATCAAAAACCTCAGTGATCGGACATCAATCCTAGTTAAGCACTCTGCAGCTTCCCATACTGGTTAGTGTCTAGTGTGACCTGCATCCTGGATCAACTGCTGATAGAGTTTGTCATTAAACATTTTTCAGACGTCTAGCAGTGGAAGGCACTCTGTTCGCATCACCGGCCTCAGTACTATTGATTTTCGAGCTGGTTTTTCCCGAAAGCCCACCCTGGACTTCAAAAACACAGTCAGCAGACCGGTGCAAGGTTTGTATGTTCTCATTACTTCAGTTGGCATAGTAGATATTGAAGTGCAAAAGAGTTCTCAGACTGTCTGTGATTTTATAATTTTGTGGTATTCAATAAAATTGGGAAACATAGCATCTTTATTTTAAATATGATTGCACTCTTGACCTAGTAACTGTTTCTCAAAGTGTGGTCCCGAGGCCAGTGATATTGAAATCACACAGGGAGCTTATCAAAAATTAAGATTCCTGGGGCCCACCCCAGATCTCCTGAATGAGAATCACAGAAGGTAGGGCCCAGGAATATGCACTTTAACAAGCACCTCATTGATTCCTACACTTACTAAACTTTGAAAACTGATGACCTAGATCTTGAGACTTTTTCCTTACTAGCATCTTACTTGCCTGTTGTCAAGGTGAAAATGCTGCGTGTGTGTGTGTGTGTGTGTGTGTGTGTGTGTGTGTGTGTGTAGTTAAAACATTAAAGATACCATATAGCATTATATGTTCCAAGGTGAAATTATTGTTGATTTGAAAGGTGCTTATGTTCCAAGGTGAAATTATTGTTGATTTGAAAGGTGCTTATGTTCCAAGGTGAAATCATTGTTGATTTGAAAGGTGCTTCTTCCTCTTTGTTTTATTCATGCAACAAGATTTATAGTTAAAAAGAAGGCTCAATTCTACTGTGAATTTCTTTTTTCTGATAGTTCTTTTATTTTTATTGCTGCAGTTACTGGAAGGATACAGGATAGTGAATCTTTAAAAGTATTCATATAACAAATATCATATAACACAATATTCATAATTCTGTTCTTTCTACATATAAACATGATTAAATACCATGAAAATAATTACTTAGGGTTTCCTAAGTTTCTCTGGTCATGAATAAACTGTCTTTTATGTAGAGAAGATTCTACAACTGGGCCACGATTTATGGCACAGTCTGTAGTACTCATATGTATGTCCTTATTACCTGTTATTATAAATAAAAAACTTATTTGATAGATAACCTCAGGTGCATGTTACTTGCAAATGATGACAGTTCCTTTCTCTTGTAGGAATACCTACCTATGTGCTGCTGAATACTTCTGGAATTTCCATCCCAGCTAGAGTAGATCGTCTTGAACTTCTGAGTATCTCAGGCAGCTCTCTTAAGACAATTCCTATTAAATATTATCCAGATAGAAAACCTTATGGCATATGGAATATTTCTGACTTTACACCACCAAATGAAGCTTTCTTTCTCAAAGTAACAGGCTATGATAAGGATGATTATCTCTTCCAGAGAGTATCAAGTGTTTCCTTCTCTAGTATCGTCCCAGGTAAGGTATCACTTTATTCAACACTGGAGTATTGATAGTTTAAGGGGCTGATATGGTCCTATGAGTAAAGAATGGACTCTAGAGAATTCCCTGGCAGTCCAGTGGTTAGGATTCTGGGCTTTCACTGCCAGGGGCCCCTGGTTCGATCCCTGGTCAAGGAACTAAGATCCCTCAAGCTGCACAGTGTGGCCAAAAAAAAGAAAAATAAGAAGAATGGACTCTAAAGTCAAAAATAATATCCTCACATTATTACTGGGTCACCATGTAGAAGAGCATTTACACTTAGTAACACAAGTTTTCCTAACCATAAAATAGCACATTCAAAGTTTCATGTTAAGTCTCACTGATCGTAGATCTGAGAATTTTGATTACTTCAGTCAGTGTGAGAATTTGAACTGGGAAGTTCTCATGCTCTTACTCCCCCTGCATATGTGTTTAATATTTGATTAGCTATCTGATTTGGCTAAATGTTTATATACAATTGTCAGAAACCTTTCTACTTTGAACAGTAGTTCCCTGCAAATAACTGGCGATGATTTTGCCTTTTTTGGTTAGTTAATAAGTAAGCTAGTTACTTATATATTTGCTATTATTTCTCAAGGCTGATGACTGGATTCTGACCAAAACTTTAGAGCTGTATGTAACTTGAACCATGGACTGACAAGGATACAGAAGGATTGTTTCTAATATTGTACTTTTGGGTGGAGGGATAACAGTTTATCATTTATACATAAGGTTATGATTTGGGAAATTCAGGAACCACTCTGTAGCTATTGGTTAATAGCTGTAGAAAAGAAATAATAGAACCAACCTCAGTATTTCCTTATATGCAGTATTCAAAGGTAGTTGTGTTAGCCCCTGAATTGAATGCTTAAAAAAGCTATTGGATTCTTAAAAATCAATTTTTTCGTTCCTTTTTGGAAGCAGTTACCCTATGAATTCAATTCTAGGATATGTGTGTTGTTTTCATAGTTTTACATTTTTGAAATTGAACTATGTTCTACAATTGATGATGTATTGTAACTTATCTGGTAGCTTTGTTTTCTATCTTGGTGGTACAAAAAGTGTTATGTCTTAAGGTCAGTGGAGTCTTAGATTCAATGAGTACCTTAGTAAAGGGTCCATGGAGATAATCCAGAAATTAATAACCTTTGAATAAAGAAAGATAAAGTGATTTTTCATGATTTAGATTAACTGGAATGCAGAGAATTTACTGGAATAATTTAAGTATGAAGCTTTTGAATGGATTAACAGGAAGTACCAAATATTATTGTGACCTTCTTGCCCATGTTCTTTTTTTCCCAGATGCTCCCAAAGTTACAATGCCTGAGAAAACCCCGGGATACTACCTGCAGCCGGGCCAAATTCACTGCTCTGTTGAGAGTCTTTTGCCCTTTACCTTGAGCTTTGCCAGAAATGGAGTTACACTTGGAGTAGACCAGTACTTAAAGTGTGTAAATGTTTCCATTAGTAATAATTTATAGCACTAAATATCTAAATACAAATAGATACTTATTTTAATGTACTTTTTTCATTAGACATTCTTATTTATTTGCTTCATAGTCTTGGAATGTAGCAGTGAGCAAAATAGACACAATTCTGAACCTTTGTGGAGCTTATATTGTAAAGGAGGAAGACAAACAGATGATAAATATAATATGATAATATAATAAATGCTAGAATACATTTAAGAGTTGATTCAGGTTTTATAGAATCTGAATTTTACACAGTTTAAGGGTCCCTGGATAGGACAAAGAATACAAAATTACGAATACAAAGTTAGGTCCTGAATTTTGCAAGAGTCCTTGCAAATGAAACTTAAGCTTTAGTGGCTTGAGTATAAACATGTCTCTGAATCTGATTTAAAGTGTTATGGCAGAAAGTAGAGCAGGTTAATTAGGGCAAGTACTACTGGTTGGTGGAGTACATGTGGTTTTGGCCAAGTTGCAATTTTAAAATTCAGAGTAGGGGCATTTGAGCAAGGACTTGAACATGGTGAGATATCCAGGTCACACAGATATCCAGGGAAGAGCATTCACACACCAGGAACAGGCAATGCAAATGCACTAAGGCCAGAGTCCACCAGGCACGTGGGAAAGAAAGACGGGAAGGAAGCCAGTGTAGCTGTAGCCCAGGGAGCCAGGAGGAGAAGAGTAGAAATGAGGTGTGTGCCGGGGGTGTGGGCCAGATGGAGCAGAAGCGTGTGTGGTCACTACCGCAGCCAACAGTGAAGGGAAGTGGGCTAGAGGGCACCAACTTCCGTTGTGAAGATGGGTGAATTTTCTAGACAAGTTTAAGGAATCTAATGATAAAAATTAAGTAGGCCTTGAAAACTAGAGGATGATTTCTGGCAAACTTTTTTTTTAAACTTACTATGAAACTACATTTGGGGGAAAAACTCTAAGAATCATTTTACAAAGCTTTTACACTGGTAATTCAATATTCACGTAAATAATTTGTGTAACATGTTAAATATTTGACAGTCTTAGCTTATACAATCTCCTTATGGGGTCATTTTAAGCAGAAACTATGGCAAGAATGTTCATTATAACTTGAGAAAATTTTCCATTGTTTAAACATTGGACTCTATTATTTCCTGCTATTTGCTTAACATACATCTTGATGATTTCCTTAGCTGCATATTTAATAACCAGCAACATAACTGACCAAGATATCAAATGATGAAGTTACAAAACTGAATGATGAAATCAAACAATTCTGCTTCGTGTTTAAATAGTAACAATTTTCAAAGACACTTGAGATTCTTTATAAGCATTAATTTATTAATTCCACACAGTTCCTCTGAGGTAAACCACAAGGATTCTTTCTTTCATTTTTCCAGCCCTGTGGCCCAGAGATGTGACATGCCTTGCTGACATTTGTTAAGTTCTTTGGATGTAAGAGGCTAAAGACATAATTGGGCATGGGTGATGATGGATTGATTCTCTAATCCCAATTCACTTGCACATCTCTGCCCTAGATTTCCTAATAACTCCAGCTGCATGACTGGATCTTTGTTATGTGAGTCACTATGGTCTCTAGGGGATGTAGGAGAGAATTAGTTTCCATCAGTAACAAGACACATTTCTATCTGACATGTTCCTTCCCCTGTTCCAAGAGTCATCCCTTCAAAACTTTTTATCGTGGCCATATAATCTTAATGCTAACTGATAAGGGTACATGAAAAAGAGAATTGTTTTCATGTAATATTTCATAAATAAGAGAGGAACAAGTATAACTGTAAAGAATATTCTGTAAGCACTCCATATAGTAGTTTTGTGCCTTTGAATAAATTACTTGTCCTTCTTCCTCAACTTTCTAGTTTTTAAATAAAGGGCCTTAAGACTAGAAGAATTGTCATTTTCTGTTCTAAAATTTCTGCATGTCTCAGTTTTTGATGAATCCTAAAATATGCTTGGCTCTGAAGTAGGCACTGCAGAAGACATGAAAGACGTGTGTATTTCAGACTCCTACCTTCCTGGAACTTAACCAGTACCTCCTAGACAATGGCATTTGTAAATTTGGGCTTAGCCTACTGCTCTTAAGCATTCATGATACATCTTAGGTGATCAATGCAGCATAGAATAAGCATACTCCGTTTTCTTCTGAACGTGACAGTAAGGACCACTGACACCTAATGCAGATGCAGGTGAAAGGAAACAGTATTAAGTGAATATTCTCAGTTACTAAAATATATGGAAGGATCACCTTGCTTATTTTCTCGCTTTCCTAATGACAGGAACCTGTGTCTTGACTTTCTCTTACAAACTCTAGGTTAGTGGTAAATGTACATTAAGAGTTCAGTGAATTCTTCATAGTGGTTTGGTGATGGGTGTGGCTCATTCGGATGGGGAGAGATCTGGAGTTATTACTGTGAGGTATCACATCTTGTACCACTTTCAGCTTCAGTGGAAGGTGTCTTGACTACAGTGGGCTTTTCATCTCATCTGTATCTTGAATGTTTAGAAAGTTTATAAATAGCTATGGTTGATTATAAGAAAAAATTATGAAAATATTTATGACATTGCAATCATATTTTAAAACAATATAATGCTTGTTTTATAGATTATTTTAATGTTTTAAATAAGGATTAAATAGCTATTACTAAGACATTTCCAAAAAATGAGAAACAATTTGAAGAGTGTTAGAGGACAAAGTATAGATATTTATTAACTGAATGAATATGTAATATAGCAAAGGGATTTATTTTACCTAAATGACAACTTTGACTGTAAAACTGATAATCTTTTTCTTTACTCATTATATACATAGATTGAACCAGTTATGGTATATAGCCTTATGTAGAGCTTATATATAAGAAAGTTAAAGAGGTTTTATCTTTTGGGAACCAAAATGTTTGTTTTCTACCTTCGCACTTGTAAATTACTAGTTGAGTTGCTTTGGCTAGAACCTCACTGAACATGACCAAAACCTGGAAATGAGAGGGGGAGGAGAGAGGATTTAAAGAGTGTTTCTGTGCCAACTTTGTATCTTATGTTTTGACGTAGCCAGAGAAGGTCTCCTAAAGAAATTTCCAGTGACCGTAACTGGACACAGGCACAGGCTATAGTTCTCAACAGCAAAGTTACAGGCCTGTTCAAAAAAGAAAAAAAAGAAAGGCATATGACTGTGAAAATGTGGGAAAAAAAAAAAGTGGTAAAATGATCATTAGTTTGAATTAAATGAGTTTTGAGGGAAGATTAAAGATGTCTCCCTGATATTTTCTCAGTAAAAAAAAGTCCCACTCTTCTATCCTCTGCCTCTTTAAAGTTTTTCTCACATTTGGAAGTCAATTCTTTTGTTAGAGCCTACGAAGATCAATAGAAAACAAAACAAAACAAAACTTACTGTCTTTATGTTTTTTGCTCAGAGTACAAAGCTTAACTTTCTAATTAAAATACAAAAGGTGTATAATTTTAAGCTGTGAAGAACTCTGCATAATTTTATCAATAAAATTATGATAATTATGATAATAAAAGAACTCTGTATAATTTTAAGCTAAAATAACTTTTTTTAAGCTGTTTTTTTGTTGTTTTGTTTTGTTTTTGTGGTACGCAGGCCTCTCACCGCTGTGGCCTCTCCCGCTGCGGAGCACAGGCTCCGGACGTGCAGGCCCAGCGGCCAATGGCTCACGGGCCCAGCCGCTCCGCGGCATGTGGGATCTTCCCGGACCGGGGCACAAACCCGCGTCCCCTGCATCGGCAGGCGGACTCCCAACCACTGCGCCACCAGGGAAGCCCTAAGCTGTTCTCTTGAATGCATAAAACAAATACTGGAATCACTGTTTTCAATTAGGTCTTGTTTTTGTAGTAACTAAACATGCTTCTATTTTCTTACCCCAGAGAATCGGCCAGTGTGACCTGGGATATTGAACAGGTCACTTTGTCTGATGAAGGCTCCTATGAGTGCATTGCCATCAGCAGTGCAGGGACTGGACGGGCAGAGACGTTCTTTGACGTGTCAGGTAATTATCCCTAATTGCTTTGCAGTTGCCTAAGTATTAATGTAGCTATGGAAATGGGATGTTTGTTAATCCAGGCTTCACTGCATATTAACTGTGTGACCTGCCTTGGGCCAATTACCTAAGAACTCAGTGCCTTGGATCCCCTAACTATAAAATGATGACAATAAGAGTAACAGTCTCTATCTCATGGAGAAACTGAGGATTAAATGAGACAGTGTATGTCAGGCACTTAGAAGAGAGTCTGGCACATAGAAACACCTAATAGACATTAGGTGTTTTTATTATTGTTGTTGTTATTATCATTATTATTATTATGGGGGCTCAATAAATATTTTTTGATCTCCATATAGTATTTTCCATTGAAAAAATAAAATATCAAAAAAGGGAGAGATCCATTCTGATTATAGCAACGTTCAACTTTCCCTTTCCCTCTCCCATATTTATAATGAGCAGAGTGCTTTTGTGAATGGATTCTGACATCTAAGTTGAAGACAGTAAGGAAAGTATCACATTCAAAAAACATAGGACCTCAGTGGCTACAATATTGGTATTAAGAAGGGCAGAAGTCATGCTAATTAAGTTACATTTAAATAGTGTGTTTCCTATGAATAAATGGGCAAGGCTCAGATTACTTTACAAGGTAGAATATATTTTAGTGAAAAAAATACATTTTTTCCTCTAATCTCCCAGATTAGAAACCCAAAAGACTACCATTATCAATTAGAAACCAAACAGACTACCATATATTATCACTGATCAGGACTTAAGCCACTTACTCAGCATATATCTAGAATTTATTGGAAACTTTGTTTTGACTCAGTTATTTTCTACCTGCCTCCTAGCCTAGGGTTGCTGTGTGTTTAATAGTAAGCCTGTTCTGACTTAAATGTGCCTGTTGAGTTTATAACAATGTCTGAATTGTCAATTTAGTATTGATGTGCATTTTCTTTGGAAAATTTAAGACAAAAGTAGCCTTATAACTGTAGGGCTGTTTAGAAGCCTAGGATTTATGTTTGTTATCATTAAGTCCAAGCTGAACTTTAAAACAGAGGCGTGCAAGCCTGTTCTTCTTGCAGTAAATTATTCATTTTCTCTTATTCTTAGAAAAATAAAGTTCGTCTTCTGAAACAATTTAGCAAGTTGACATGCATCATAGACTATTCATTTTTTTCATCTCCAGTAATTATGAAAAGCATTGGAATCGTTGTCAACATTCCTCAGCTTCTGGGGAAACAAACACTTGAGCACTTGAGGGTTTTTTTCCCAGCAATATTAATTAAGGGAAGGACAATAGGGAAAGAGGTTTGAGTGAGTTGATTCAGACATCTTGCATAAATAACTGGAAAGTACCAGAAAGAACTCCTGAACTGACTGCTAAGAATTTGGCCCTGTGGTGTCAGTAGCTTCCAAATATACACTCTACACATGCCCTTCTAGTATTAATCTGTGCCAGCCGAGCCATGGTGTTGCTAGGAAGTTTTACTGTACCAAAGCCACTTTTCAGGAATTGTGTCCCACTGGTTAATTATGAAAGAAGGGCAGAAGCATGGATTGCATGGCAATGACTGTAACAGCAGAAGTAGCAAGCAAGTGCCCCTTTGGACTTGAAAGCGTGGACATTTCTTTCTGGGCTAACATTTGTTTAATCTTTCAGCCTCAAACCTCCACCCAGGTCCTGGCTCAGCCACCCTACTGTCACTACTAACCAGCACACCAGAATCAGATTTGAATTCACAGGATAATTAGATCTCATACTTTGGACAGGAGTGTTGGGAAAGCACGGCATGATGGAATGGTGATGTTTTTGTATCACTGTGGATGAACATTTATGAAGTCAAATAGCACCCAAGAACTGTTTCAAGAAAAGTTAAAGTTCTAGCAATATGTTACTTCGTTTTTTTTCAGCATTTCCTTCTAGACAACATTTTTAAGGATTTTTGGTTCATTGGAGATATTGGTTATTGATATATTGGTTTTAAATGCAAAATGGGTATAAAAAGAATTATACCTCTTTTATTGCATATAAACATATAGAAAACAATGAACAGAACTGCAGAAGCAGGAAAAAATTCTTTACAAATGATAGTTTGTACTTTACTTTATATTAATTTTCTCTACTGAATTTATTTTTTTAGCATAATGTCCCCCACCTGCAATGCACACATACATACAATACCAACATTTTGGCTTTAAGTAAAATTGAAAAGAGAAAACTTGTCAAGGGCATGTCAGTGACAGGCAATCTTAAATTTTAATTTCAGGATATTCTTTTAGAACAGGGTAAGACTTGGAAATAATATTATACCACCTCATCATTTTATAGCTAAAGAAACTGAAGCCCAGAGCAGGCAGGTGCCCCATTTCTGGTCAGATGGATAGGTAGTGAGAAGTAGATTCTTAGCCTCCTGACTCTCAGTCCAGTGATCTTTACCTAATGTCACAAGGCCTATGCTTATCATTCTTTCTCAGTTTTGAGGTTTCATCTCTGGTCCCCTAATCCTAGCCTCAGCCATTCTTTCACTTAAGAATGACTGCCCCTCATCCTCCCGGGACCAGGCTGTTTCCGGTAATTTATTATCTTGGCCTCTTTTGCAAACTGCTGTAATTCTCCATCATCTCCTCCATCACCACCAAATTTATTGATGTATGCCTAAATATTTCAGTGCATATACTATTATCTGTAGGTATTTATGCAGTGATGGTATTGTATGTCATATTTAAAATCTCCTCTCCTCCTGGATATTAGGCAGAAAGTTGGCATTTTACGTATTTGAATTTATATTTGAAGAGGAAATAGACTCTGAGGCAGATTTTGCACGCAAGAGGGTTATTGCTGAGTTTCCTAGGAAAGAACACCTGTAAGGGAGTGGAAGAAGTTAAACTGTGATATAATCACAACAGGGGCCTCAGCTGATCCTACAGGGAGTTCTGGAGCTGGGGTGACCCTGAATTGAGGCAAGAGAGCTGCATCTTTTTCCTTCATTAAGTGGTCCCTGGAAGTGGGCTGCACTGGAAAGGGGGTCTAACCCGAGCATGTTAGCTCCCTTGGCCATGAGCTCAGTAGCCAAAAAGCAGAGCAGCTAGGGAAATGAGTGCCTAGGTCCTTGAGAAGGGTCCAGCCTCCCCTGTATGCCCATAATATGGGATTTTACATTTTCTAAAATTCCCTAGTCTAGTTGAAGAAGTTTGTTTAAAAAGAACAAAAAAAGAAACCCACACAAAATGTTTCGTGGTCTTCAAAAAGATTTTGATACAGTGTCAACACGTGTTCACAAATACTCGCCTCCGGGTCTTTGATGGTCCATACCATCTTGTATGTTAGCATCACAGAGCCTTAGTGCTAGAAGGGGTCTTTCAGATTACCTAATTTAATCATCTCATTTTTCAAATAGGGAAACAAACATTGTGAATAAATTGGCTTATCTAAGGTCATACAGCTAGTTAGGGATAAAGCTAGGCAGCCTATGTTTGCCAGACTCAGCAAATAAAAACATAAGATGCCCAGTTAAATGTGTCTCTAATATTTCATGAGTCATACTTATACTAAAATGTTATTTGATATTTATCTAAAATTCAAATTTAGCAAACCATCCTGTATTTTATCTGTCAAGCCTAACCAGACTTCCGTCAGGCCTTCCTAACTTTCTCCTGTACTCTTTCCAATTGATTCATTAGCTATTTTCATAAGAGATTTTTAAAACTTAGCAGAATTGTAAAAATTAAGGGTTTTTAAAATGATTTAGAATAACATATACTCCTCTAAAAATGTTTGGAAAACAAAGATAAATATAAAGGAAAATATGAAACATATACACACTTCTCTCTCAGAGATGACCACTATGGTTTTGGCGTATTACTTCTAGGTTTTATTATAGGCTTATGTTATTCATCTGCACGTATATATAGTTTTGAATAAAGAAGTATAAAGTTGGATCTTGAATATCTGATACTCTTTCACATTTAAACTGAAACAGACACATGGGTTTCCAGCTAGTTTTTATTGCTATATTATTGCTCAATAATGGCTTGCTATGGCAGGTTATTTTAAAGCATTTGGGCAGAGTGAGCTTTACAGGGGCATTTGGATTTACAGTATTCTCAAACCTAACTAGAGCAATATGTGATTTTCTCTAGAAATGTAGTTAAATATTTAATTAGTAAGTGCCTTTTGACCACATCTGAAATGCGCATGCATTACTCAGTGCCTTTTGTGTACATGGTCCTATGTGTATAATTTTTTTAAAAGTCTATGCCTTACTGTTAACTTGCCTTTCTTAAATCACACATTCCTCATCTTCACTGGGAGAAATTCATCTTACTCTAATGTACTGTGTCTTAATGAGTTTATAATCCCCTTAAAGCTGATACCATTGTATCTTTTCCATATCTACCATACTTCATGCGCTATTTTCTTTAAAACACTAAGTAAATGGTTTTAAATTTTAAAAATCCATAAATGCTACTTTCTTCAAAATTCAAATCAAAATTTGACTCATTCTGCAATCCTGAATCAGTCTAGTCATATCATTTTGCCATGCCTCTTTGATCCTCGTATCTATAATTTACAGATTTGGACTTGAGTGTACTTTGGTATGTAAACATGCACTCCTACTGAAAGCATTTTTCAACTAGATGATAATTTTCTTGGGGTGACAGACATACGTATTAATGAATACGTTCCGCTGTACTGCATCTTTCCTACTAGATATTCAACACATGCTCATTAAATTTTTAAACCACCTCTATGAGTGAGCAAAATGACTTCTGGGTCTTTCCATTTGAATCTTTTCATTTCACACAGAGCCCCCGCCAGTCATCCAAGTGCCTAATAATGTTACAGTCGCTCCTGGAGAAAGAACACTTTTGACCTGTCTTGTCATCAGTGCAGTGGATTACAATCTAACCTGGCGGAGGAATGACAGAGATGTCAGGCTGGCAGATCCAGCAGGAATGAGGATCTTGGCCAACCTTTCCCTGGAGCTGAGGAGTGTGAAATTCAGCGATGCCGGAGAATATCACTGTGTGGTTTCCAGTGAAGGAGGATTATCGGCTGCATCGGTTTTCCTCACAGTGCAAGGTACTGTGTGCTTATGGTAACTTCTGAATTGTGGCGTCTTTCTGTCTTCCTTCTTTGATCTCTATTCCCTTGTCTGTCTGAGGGTATCTACGCAAACAGTTACAGTTTTGAAAGATAGAATGCTTGTGGACCTTGAGGGTCTGAAGCTGACTAAACTGGAAACTAAAACATCACTAACAAATAGGTGACTTTAAAACAAACACAGCTAATCCTAGTAGTTGAAGACCTTTATTTTAAGCAAATAGAAATAGAAGTTGTCTCTGGATGATTTAATGGTTTTAAATTCTCTCATTTATCCTCTGAACTTTAAAAAAAAACTAATTGTTAATAATTGCTAAAAAACTTTTTTTCCCAATGTGAGTGCATTATTTGCATATTTAATTTACTTTTATGGTTTAATTAAGTTTTAAGATGTTTCTCATGTAGGTGAAATTTCATTGAAACTAGCAGAGCCGTTTTTACCTTATTTATGTTAGACACACACACACACACACACACACACACACACACACACACACACACACACACACACACACACACACACACACACACACACACACACACACACACACACACACACACACACACACACACACACACACACACACACACACACACACACACACAACTTACTGAAGGTAAGCTAATGGTAAGCCAAACTTGAATTGTCTATATAGACTAAATGATAGTTTCAGATAGCTGAAAACAAGTGCATTAACAATGTGGTCTACTCGCTACCATCAAATGAAGATCAGAAACTATTCCTAAGTATCTCTTTCAGTAGAATCATAATTGGCTTCTGAATGTCTCTAGAGTCTTAATGTAATGAGCAACTTACTCTTGGCAGTTCTACACAGTTTAGCTGAAAGATTCGGTTGCTGCCTTAGCAGAATATTTCATTTCAAATCCTTGATGTGGGAAACTGATTGCTTTGGAATCGGGTCTGGCTCCTTGGTTGTGCTACTCGCAACAACTTTATAACATGCCTCAAGTAACACTGTCAGATGGTTTTTTAACATGGTGATCTAAGAGAGTGACCACTGAGTTTTGGAGGCTAGCTCTTGGAATGTTATTAATGGCAAAAAAGTGAAACTGCCATGAGACTTAATAAAATGGTTGACATCTGATTCTGGTTTTCTCGCTGGTAGTGGAGATATATTCCGCAATCCGACTGTATGGCTGTGTGTCTTTTGTTAGCTGATCTGCTGAAACCTCTGGGGGAACATTACTTTTGTAAATGATTCATGCATTTCTACGTGGTAAACTACCTACATCATTTGAGTCAATACAAGTAGTAACTTGAGTTACTAGAGTTTTGGAAGTATTTTTACCAAACTGATTGTTTCAGATAGGATAAATGCTCATGGATTTCTGAAATGTGACCTTGGTTCTTTCCCTGGAGTCCCTTAGAATGGGATTGTAAAATAAAATCAGAGCCTTCCTTGTTTCCCCAGATTAACTTTTAATCCTTTAGTATTGTTTAGTCAATTTGAGTAGTGATTCTCAGACTTTCATGAATAAAGAATTATCCAAGGAACTTTTGAAAAAGCAGAAATTCTAACCCCACACCCAGAGATTCTGATTTCACAGGCCTGGTATAGGGCCTGGGGATCTGCATTTATAACAGACCTCTCAGGTGGTTTCAGGGACAACATTTTCCAAAACAGCATTTGAATCTATTCCAAAGTATGAATCCTATGATGTAGAAATGCATACTTTTAAAGGAAACCCTAAACTCTCTTCTTTCTGGTAAAATAGACTCATTATTATCTAATGATTTAAGTTCTGAGGTAAGATGTTACATAATGTACAAAATGCAAATACAAAAAACACATGTCATTACATGATTACTGGCTAGCCTGTACAATCTCTAGTGGTGTAAATCTGTTTAGAGGCATTATTTTATGGCCTGTCTAGTTGGTCTTGAGTTTGAGGGAACAATTTTGATGAAAAATTTGTTTTAAAAGTCTAACAAAAATATGTTCTAGAATTGATGGCACTGTTTAATAAAAAATAAGAGATTCTAGTTAACTGTAGCTATCTGATTATCTTATGGTTATACATTATTGAAAAGCAGTGGGTATTTGATGAAATAAACTGCTGTACCTAGGATTATAATTCCTGCGAATATGGTTGCTAACTATTGACATTGAATCATAAATTGTATATGAATTTCATTTTTATGCAGTTAAATGTTTTAAAAAATAGTTCAAGAAAGCTTAAAAGAGACAATAGTTACTTGGATTGAATATGCACTTTAAGAATATTTTTCTTGCTTACAGGGGAATCAGTAGCTTAATTTATAAGCTCATTTATGTTATTCTGCCTCCACAGATCTGTTTGGAAACTGTTCCTATCTGGAATACTTCTTTAAAAAAAATTATTTATTTTATTTATTTATTTTTGGCTGCATCGGGGCTTCGTTGCTGTACGCGGGCTTTCTCTAGTTGCGGCGAGCGGGGGCTACTTGTTGTTGCAGTACACGGGCTTCTCCCTGCGGTGGCTTCTCTTGTTGTGGAGCATGGACTCTAGGCGTGAGGGCTTCAGTAGCTGTGGCACACAGGCTCAGTAGTTGTGGCTCACAGGCTCTAGAGCGCAGGCTCAGTAGTCCTGGCACATGGGCTTAGTTGTTCCGGGGCATGTGGGATCTTCCCGGACCAGGGCTCGAATCCGTGTCCCCTGCATTGGCAGGCAGATTCTTAACCACTGTGCCACCAGGGAAGTCCTGGAATACTTTTAAAAGTTAAGCATCCAGATTTTACAAATTTTGGTAGTAGTTAGCAAGGATTTTCTGGTTAAAAATAGTATGTCTAGCTACTGCAACCTCTTCTCAATAACAGTAGAATATCTGTAAAGATCTCAAAAAGACAAAACTGAACAATACTAAAAACCGGTTGCAATATACAGTGGCAAAAATTTGGGGAGGAATTTTATAGGTTATTTATAAAGATTCTTATTTGTATAAATAAGTATATAGTCTTCACTTATATTTTAAGTTCAATGGAATGAAAATTTCAATCAGTGGTCCATCTTTTCTTATGTTCACATGAAAGCAGGGAGGATGTATCTCTGTTCCTTCATTTCATAGTTTGCTTCAGAAAGAAAATGTTACTCTTTAGGGAGCCAGCATGCTATCTCCTTAAACCTATCAATAGCTATAACCATCTAGTTAGGAAAACAGTAGGACAAGAAGTGGACAGGCAACCTGGCACCATGTAAAAAATTGGAACCTGAGATATGTTTCTCACCAAGTGAAAATATTTGGAAGCAAGAGAAACATTGATGGGTATGTCAGAAGGGATTTTAGAGACAAATGGTAGCAGAGGGGAGCATCCCATCTCAGCCAGAAGGGCATCATGGGTGAGAATCAGGTAAGGAGCTATGCACATCAGATTCTTAGCCACAGAGCTGCAAAGAGGGTTCAACTAGAACAAAAGTAGATAGAGAATGAAGTTAGGTCCATTCAAACACTTTGTTGACTGACACTGAGTCTGGGGAGATGCCACATCATTTGAGGATTAATAAACAGAAGACTGTCAAAACAGATGCTGCAGAACAGGAAAAAATAAAGCATAGGACCTAAGAAAAAAATACTGGGGAATAAAACAAGGCGGGGAAAGACTTAGAAGAAATTGATGCTTTGAAAGTAGTAGTTTATTCTAAAGACTGGGAAAAAAAAATGTTTAGTGTCACCAGTCTTTCAGAAAGACCTATCCTCCTTTAAGTGGGAGTATATATTTATAAAGGAAGAACTGGCTAAGATGAAAGGACAACAGCAAGTGCGATGGAAGAAATAAAAAGGGATTTGATGTTAAAAATGCAATATTATAATTCAGTCTGAATCAGAAATACTGAAGAACAGAATTTGTACTACATATAATAAAATCAGGGATGTGCTGCATAAACTTGAGAAGTTCTTTCAGAATATTGAGGCAAAGGACTAAGACTCATAATATGATTTTTTAAGTGGAAATAAAAACAAAGAATGGAACTGTAAGGTTTATAGGTATATAACATATATAGGTACACAGCAAAGACAACTGAAACTAAAGAAATAGTCAAAGATATAATTGAAGAAAAGTGCACTAGGGAGGGAAAAAAAATTGTCCTGAGTGAGCAAATCAAGCAAGGTCAGTGAAGGGAGAACTTGATCTAGACACATCCTGGCTGAAATTTCAAATTACTATTATGAGGGGCAAAACTCCACAGTATACAGACTAAACCAATACATTGTAAACAGAGTGATAAAATCAGACTGGTGTCAAACTTCTCAGATATGCTCAAGCCTGGAAAGTAATTAAAGTGGATATCTGTCATATTTTGGCTCTTAGGGTCTGAACATGTTCTGTAATTTGAAGAGGAATTATTTACTATCTTGGAAAACAAACTTACGGTTACTGGCGGGAAGGGGGGGGGGTGATAAATTGGGAGATTGGGTTTGACATATACACACTACTAAATATAAAATAGATAACTAATAAAGACCTACTGTACAGCACAGGGAACTCTACTCAATACTCTGTAATGACCTATATGGGAAAAGAATCTAAAAAAGAGTGGCTATATGTATCTGTGTAACTGATTCACTTTGCTGTACAGCAGAAAGTAACACAACATTGTAAATCAACTATACTTCAATAAAAAAAAAAAAAGAAGGTGGAAAGCAAATGAGATCAGATAATTACCTTTCCCTAAACCCTTGCAGGTCACATTACCTAGAGTCAGCCACTCAGATGTTCCTGTGGGATTTTAGTTCTTACTAAGACCATGGACATTTAAAAGACTTCAATTTTGGCAGCATCATGGAATTTTGAGTCCAGCAGCAGCAGAAGCCAATGTCCCAGTGGCCTTTTTCCATCACTCTAATTTCCCTCAGTGACTAATAGGCTCATTATCAATTTATCAGAAGAGCCTTGAAAAGAAATGCTGATCGCAGAAACTGTGGCTGTTCAGTCAGTCTCACTAATGAGCATGGGAGAATGTGAATGGGTTGATACACTTATTTCATTATGAGAATTCCTTACTGTGGAGATCAAGGTATAACTAGACACAGGAAACTTTTCAGAAAACTCTGCTTACCTCAAGCAGGGTTTACCACAAGACTCAGAAGTACAGCTATGCAAACAAAATAACAATCAAATAAAAACCACACACAGTTCTGCTAGGAGGAAAAAAAAACTAGATTGATATATACAAAAATGTGATTGTTGGTGGCAATGGACCTATAAGTGACTTTTTACTTATGCTTTTCTGTACTTGTAAAAAGTATTCAATAGAAATGAATTATCTTAAACCTTTGTGTAAATAGGACTTTGAAAGTTTTGAAAATGCTGACATTAATTTTATTGGGGAGATCAAATTATGTGTGGGTATATGTTTTCTTTCTTTGCTAAATATTCTATAAATTTGCTTTATCGCTTTTATATTTAAAATAATTAAGATATAATTAAAGTAAATAGGAGATAATTAAAAAATAAGGAATAATTAAGAAAAACTAAGAAATAATGCCTCTCAAAAAGTGTCAAGTGAGAAATTTTGACACTACAAAAAATCATATTTGAAAGCTTAAAGGTCTGGAATTTTATAGGATTATATCACAGAGTAATCTGTTTTAAAATCATTTCTGAGCCCAAGTGAGGTAAGAGAAAAAGGAGAAATGCAGAATATTAATTGATAATTACATTAGATTTTCTTATAACTAATAGTCCAGTAAGAGAATCATGAAAATCCCCTTAACTTTCCCCTTTGCAAGATTTTCACAGGAATAAATTTTGACTTACAGAAGTCTGTATCTATGTTTGAATAATAAAAATTGAATTTAATTAGCTCATCTATTTTCCTAGACATTTTAATACATTGAAGTCTTGGTAGTTAAGCTTTTTATTTTTGGAGGTTGACCTGAGACATGTATATGTCTGTTTCAGATACTAGTGCCATCTTTGTGGATTTCATTTAGATGAGATGAAATCGTATACTTAAAACTCCTAAATTGTTACTTGTTGTCAAAAGTTAATTTTATTCACTGCTTTGGTTCTTTGCTGTCTCAGTGTGAATCAGCACAAATGAATAAGATGCTCTGTTAAAATACTGGGTTTTGTTGTCTGTGGAATCCTAGGGATCTAATAAGGAGTGAGTTGGAGGCTTTTAGATTTGAAGGAAAATATTCTAGTGAAATTTTACATCAAGTATATCCTGCAGTGATATCCACGAAATGTGTAGTTTTCCTACAGAAATGATTGCTTTCCTACTTCTTTCCAGGCTGACTGTAAACTTTATGAAGAGAAGAGTTTAATATTCACTTACTTTATCTGACGAATGTACTCTGCTGACTCCATGGTTAGGGGCAAGCTTCTGTTATAATACGATTCAATTCCATGCAGTAAAATGTATAAATAAATATTATGCATTTCATTCTTTTGTCTTTCATGCAAGGCATCTATGTGGTATATAGATCTTAGACCACTTTATTTGTAGATAGAAAGAATCATATTTCTCTAAATCTTGGAAGACAGAAACATTATTAAAATGTCTTTAAATAGAAGTTACAAGGAAGGGTAAAGAATTAGAGTTATTTACATTGTAAAAAGAAAAAAAGGGATGAGATGGCCTAATAAATACTTCAAGTATATGAGAAATTGTTATAAAGAAACTTTACACTAAGGACATTTTAATTTCCAGCAAAAATGGACCATTAGAAAATGTGTATTAAGCCAAGCCTGATGGATTTAAGTGAGCTAGAAAGATGTCCAGATGTTGGAGAGGTTAAATGATGGACTGTGATAACTTTCACAGTTCAGGGACTGCTGGGAAGAGATAGAACAGACGAGGAATCAGCAAGCACTTCAATCCACTAAGTTATCCAAATCCAAATGAAGCACTTCAATCCACTGTTACCCATTTAAAAACTTTTGAGAATTCGTGACATACATTATGCCATCTAACCCTCACAAATTGTGTGTATTTGTATCTGCGGGGTTAGTGGCTTGCCCTAGGTTACAAAGCCAGCAAGTGGCAAAGCCCAGATCTGAACTAGGTCTTTCCATCATTCTAAATAGTGTACAGAAATGCCTACACATGCTATTAACAGGTCTAAGGTACAGGTGGGTAGAAGAAAGTATAAAAAGAGAAAATAAATAAAGGGTCCTTGGGCTTCCCTGGTGGCACAGTGGTTGAGAGTCCGCCTGCCGATGCAGGGGACACGGGTTCGTGCCCTGGTCCGGGAGGATCCCACATGCCGCGGAGCGGCTGGGCCCGTGAGCCATGGCCGCTGAGCCTGCGCGTCCGGAGCCTGTGCTCCGCAACGGGAGAGGCCACAACAGTGAGAGGCCCGCGTACCGCAAATAAAATAAATAGATAAAAAAAAAAAAGGGTCCTTGAGTATGAATAGGAAAGTGAGAGTACTGAAATAAATTTTTTTTAAATAGAAAAGATACAAAGTGTCTGCAAGTTCCTGGCACATGGGTAAAGAATAGCTGGAAATCTAAATCTAAATAAATTAATAAAAAGTTTGGTGAATCCTTTGACCTAAGTTCTGATAGAGCAGCTGGTAAGGAACAGCCTAGAGGAAAGAGAGAACTGGGAATATGCACACAGAGACCATGTAAGATGACTAGACTAAGCTACATTAGGGCAGGACCCAGTTTTCTTCAGTTTGGGGTCTTTAGTGCCTGACATAATATCTAGCACTTAGTTTTGTGTGCGTGAATGTCTGTGGGAAGACTGAATGAAAAGCAGAGTGCTTAGCTAGGCAAAGGAACTATTGCCAAGTCTGAAAAATCCTATGTCAGAACATGTAGTAAAAATTGACTTGATTCAGATTCCCTTGAAATGTTAATTAATGTTTCTTTGAGTTACTGTTTTATAAATTAATGACGCAGCTAAAAAGCAAATTCTGTTTCTGAAGATTAGATATTTGTAATACAGGAAAAACGTAATGGCTTACTATTTTTATACATGAGGAAGGAGCTTTGATATTTGACTATTATGAATAAAAATTGAATTAGAGCTAATACCCAAAATAGGAGTACTTATGGCTACATCTGCAGAAGGGTAGGATATGTGAGGAACATTTGATTATTGAGACTGCAAAGCTGATAGACAGCTGTTATGTTGATGAGATCTTCATTTATGCTATTTCCCACAGCACTATCTAAATCATACTATGTCAGGTATATATTTTTTCCATAATAATGAAACGAATCCTGAAATGTATGAAGTGCCTTGACTTAAAACACATTTTTACAAAAGGTCAGAGGTGGTATCTTGTTTGTCCATTTGTTTATACATTTATTCATTCACTCATGTATTCACCAAAAATTTAAGTGTCAGACATTCTGCTCCTTGCTGAGGATATAAATGAGAAGAAAACAACATCCTTCCCCTCAGTAAGTCCATAGTAAAAAAAAAAAAAAAAGGACATAACTAAATTTAAAAAATAAATAACTATTACCCAAAGGGATAGGAACTTAACCAAGGTACTATAGGAGCCTTGAATACTGTCTCAGTAATGAGTGGAGATTGAGAAGGGCTTCACACAGGAGATGGTGTCTGAGGTATCCACTGGAATATGAGTCAGCATTTGCCAGATAGAAGCCAGGAAAGTCTTCCTAGATGCAGAACCCTACACGTGCAAAGCCATGGAAAAATGAGGGCACAGAAATGTGAGCTTGCCAGAGTAGAGGGTCTGACTGAGTTGGGAACTTTGTCCTCACGAAGGTGTGATTTTCTTTTTCCTGTGCTGTCTTCAGTAATCTTTTCAAAATATACATAGAAGGATCATATAGGTTTGTGGTTTTGTGATGTTGGTTCAGCAAAAGACAAGGTAATTGGGGAAAAAAAGGTGTTTGTAGTGACGCTCCATGGAGTTTAGGCTGGATAAAGAAAGAAGAGAGGGTTAAAGGCATGGTCTGATGGATTGGAATAAAAAAGAAGGTTCAAAGGAGTTGAGGCCATGATGAACTTGGAGAAGGGAAGTATGGGAGTCAGGATGTGACAGCTGGAAGGATGGGAGGTTGTGACTCAGACTGGACTCCCAAGACTAAATATTCTTCCAATCCCATTGTGGGTTGCTTCCCTGATAAGATAACTAAGGTAGCAGGTGAATTTGTCTAGCAAGATAAATTAATTACCAGATTTAAAAATCTTTCCTTCAAGAAGTGCTAGTTAGATCCAGTTTCATATACTTTTGATTCTATGCCTGTTGCATGATAATTTGTAAAAATAATCCCTGTTTTGTAAAATGTGCGGCCACATTTTAAAAAATATTTATTGTTTTTTTCAGAGCAGTTTTAGATTCACAGCAAAATTAAAACAAAGGTACAGAGACTTCCCATATGCCCCCTGCCCCAACACATGCATAATCTCTCCCATTATCAACATCTCCCACCAGAGTGGTACATTTGTTACAAGTGATGAACCTGCATTGACACATCATAATCACCCAAAGTCCATAGTTTACATTAGAATTCATTTTTGGTGTTGTACAGTCTATGGGTTTGGACACATGTATAATAACATGTATCATAGTAACCATACAGAGTATTTTCACTGCCTTAAAAATCCTCTCTTCTCTGCCTGTTCATCTGTTCTTCCCACCTTCCCAACCCCTGGAACCCTCTTATCTTATTACTATCTCCATAGTTTTGCCTTTCCCAAAATGTCATATCCTTGGAATCATTCAATAACTAGCCATTTCAGATTGGCTCCTTTCACTAAAATTCCTCCATGTCTTTTCATGGCTTGATAGCTCATTTCTTTTTAGCACTGAATAATATTCTGTTGTCTGAATGAACATAATCAGCTTTTTATAGTCAAAAGATATTCTTGCTATAATTGATTCTGAATCAGGAGATACAAGTAGATATATGTAAAGCTTTAATAGTATCCGGCTAATATGCCAAGAAGTAATAATGGTAATTTGATACTTTTCTCCAAGTCAAATGAGAATGTTAAGTCTAAGCTTTGGCCTTCCTCTTTAGTTTGGAAATTCTCTGATTTTGGAAAATGGTTATAAAGAGGGCCCACTAAAAAAAGGCAATGTAATAGGCAATGTTAGTCATCATTTACTTGAAGATTTTCTTTTTAAAAAACTTTTATTGGAGTTACTTGGTTTACAAGATTTTCTAAGTAAGAAAAAACTAAACTTTAAAAATTCTTTCCTCTGATCAACCATATTTATTGTCTTAATCTGTTTTAGCTAATCATCCAAAGAAGCTCCTGAACTCATGACTTCTTGTTGTTAAGAAAGCATATAGCATTAAATAGAAAAAATGTTAATGTATAAATAATTTGACATTAGGAATTACTTAAAATGGGTATAAAGGCAGCAAACATTTGATACATTTACATATTCTTATATCTTATATTGGAAAAATAAAAGTAAATTTTGAAGAAAAGAAATCTTGATGCATATTTGCCATTAAGATTTTGTCATTAAGATTTTGTCATTAAAATAGAATGTAGCCTAAATTTATCGTTGTTTGTCTCTGAAATTATTGCCTTTCTCTTACTAACTGAATTTCATAACCACACTGGAATTTGGGTGTGGAATTTTTTTGCAAATCTAGCATGTAACTGTCAATATTTAGTCTTTGCCTGTGTGTTCTATTGCCACTGTACCCACTTACTGGTAAGTCAAAGAATTAGCAACCTTCTCTCTTGCTCTCTAGTCCAGCACTGTCCAGTAAAACTTTATATAATGATGGAAGTGTTGTGTATCTGTGCTGTCCCACATAACAGCTACTAGCTGTCAACTTAGCACTTGAAATATGGCTAATGCACCTAAGGAGCTTGTTTTGAAATTTGACTTATTTTTGGAAATTTTAAATTTGAATTTAAATAGGCATGTAGCTAGTGGAGACAGCTCCAGTTTTTCTGGAGAAAAAAGAAAGGCAGAAAAAGCAAGAACCGAAGTCTTAGGAAACTTATTTCTACTGCCCTGTAGACTAACCATTATCGTAATTCATTTGAATTATTGCCATTCAGGAATAATTCTACCGTTTTGGGAAAGTTGTAGCCAGGTCTTCATATTTTCATTGATGAGATTTCATTTGGAAATGTTGCATTTGATTCCATATCTTTGGAATTTCAGTGGCCCTTGCCTCTTTCCCAGGCCATTGATACCTGTTTTCATTGGTTTTGATCATTTGGCTGATTGGTTAGTTTTAAGTTTTCCTCCTTTGCTGTTTGGAAAGACTCCCTGGCCACTTATGCAAACTGTCTAGTAGTCCTGGAAAAACTTAAAAATATTAAAATATATTCCATTGCCATTGCTTTTTTTTTAACATCTTTATTACAGTATAATTGCTTTAAAATGGTGTGTTAGTTTCTGCTTTATAACAGAGTGAATCAGTTATACATATACATATGTTCCCATATCTCTTCCCTCTTGTGTCTCCCTCCCTCCCACCCTCCCTATCCCACCCCTCCAGGCGGTCACAAAGCACCGAGCTGATCTCCCTGTGCTATGCGGCTGCTTCCCACTAGCTATCTACCTTACGTTTGGTAGTGTATATATGTCCATGCCTCTCTCTCGCTTTGTCACACCTTACTCTTCTCCCTCCCCATATCCTCAAGTCCATTCTCTAGTAGGTCTAGTAGGACACAGTCTTTATTCCTATCTTACCCCTAGGTTCTTCATGACAGTTTTTTTTTTTTATTAAATTCCATATATATGTGTTAGCATACGGTATTTGTCTCTCTCTTTCTGACTTACTTCACTCTGTATGACAGACTCTAGGTCTATCCACGTCATTACAAATAGGTCAGTTTCGTTTCTTTTTATGGCTGAGTAATATTCCATCGTATATATGTGCCACATCTTCTTTATCCATTCATCCAATGATGGACACTTAGGTTGTTTCCATCTCCGGGCTATTGTAAATAGAGCTGCAGTGAACATATTGGTACATGACTCTTTTTGAATTCTGGTTTTCTCAGGGTATATGCCCAGTAGTGGGATTGCTGGGTCATATGGTAATTCTATTTTTAGTTTTTTAAGGAACCTCCATACTGTTCTCCATAGTGGCTGTATCAATTTACATTCCCACCAACAGTGCAGGAGGGTTCCCTTTTCTCCACGCCCTCTCCAGCATTTATTGTTTGTAGATTTTTTGATGATGGCCATTCTGACTGGTGTGAGATGATATCTCATTGTAGTTTTGATTTGCATTTCTCTAATGATTAGTGATGTTGAGCATTCTTTCATGTGTTTGTTGGCATTTCTACTGATTGAAGATTCAGGAAAAATTAAGTGAGCAAGCACATCTATCCATTGTAAATCATTCTTAGTGAAATTTTGTTACTCTCATTATGCAAGCTTCACACTTAAAAGTTAGTTACCATCAGAACTAGCTAGAGTTACCTTCCTAATCAGAAACTGAAGTAATGCATTTTAGAACAATGCCAATTCGTTTTAAATAAGCTTATTGAGGTAAATCAGTAGGTACACATCTGTTAAAACAGGACACAGCAACTACTAATTACAATTCTCAGCAGGCTCAGTAATAGTCATTATGTAACCTTTTGAAGTTAGCTTTTTCTGTAGTAAATACAGATATTTAGAAGGGTCAGAGATTCTGTAAAATACATTTTCAGGCTGTAGGATTCAATGGAACCTAGGTTCAGTAATTAAATACTAATTACTTTCCAATTTCTCATGTAGCATGGCTTGATGTTAGACCATGCAACATTTTAAGGGAATATATTATCCGCAATGAAAAATATTTTGGGGAACAGTTGTAAAACAGTTCTAATATGTTTTCAGAAATATAAGTCAATTAGATGGTTGGGCTGAAAGTAGGTTTAAACAGTCTCCAAAATGAGGATCGTTACTTAGCTTTTATGGAGAGAACTCAAGTAAGAAAGGAAACTTAATACTAAAAACTAGTTAATGGAGTATCTTTCTTCTCATCAGAGTCTTAATTCCTCATGACATAAAGTTTATCATTAGGAACATTTAGAAGCCTGGGAATCTTATATCACAGAGATCTATTGATAGCCTTGAAATACTTTTTGTCCAGAATGTAATTTAATGCCTATTTAAACAACAGCAATTGATAATCAGTTGTTCCACTAGGTTCCTTTTGGGCGCAAATCCTTTTGGAGTTGGGAAATAAAAGGTTCTAAAACTTTGTAACCCTATTTCTTTTGCACACAAAAAGGTTTTCAGATAAAAATCCTTTCATGGTTGATTCTGTTAATCTAATTTGCTTTTTGGGGTAACAAAAGCTCTAGACCAGGAAGTAGGGTACTTGAGATCTATTTTCAGGAATCATGCCTTATTTCTCTCTCTCTCTTTCTCTCTGTCTCTCTCTGTCTCTCTGTTCTTTACCCCAGGCCACACAAACACAGTGCATCAGTTTTTAAAATTGAATTTCCCACATCCTTTTTATTTATGGACACCTATATGGGACACATTTTCTATGTGACACTGATGCTGGAATCAGCGGATGATTGGCTCTGCTAATAGGGATCAGAGTGAATGATCTAATGGGAAATTTAGAGTTCAAATGGAATTATCCCAGTTGTAATGATATTTTTCGGCTGAGGCGCCTCTCACTTTCCCTATGCATGGGTTAGTTCACTTCTTCACTGCCTCTCACATCACTCCCTTTCTTGTTACCTCCATTGGCACCACCCTCCTCCCCCTCCTGATTCACATGCCTAAACTAAATCCATAAAAATCCTCTTTTTAGGGGCTTCCTTTCTTCTGATTTTGTTGCCCCACTCTACTCCGTAGTACCATCAGGTGAAATTTCCCTAAATATCGCTTTGTATCCATCTAGTCAAACCCTTTTTGTGGTTTCCTAATTACCCCAGAATAAAATTTACACCCCTCAGTCCTCCACGAGCTGACCCTTTGATAATACTTTCAACATTTTATCTTCACCCTTTATCCACATAAAACCATGTATGGATAAGCAAAAAGGAATAAAAATGTTTCCTTTCAATACATGAAAACTGTTTACCTTAAAATAATTAGATATTCATATATTTATCCATCATTCATGTTTCCTTAATATGGATAACTGAATACTTGAACTTGCTGTTAAGGCTTCACTTCTAATTATTGATTAAAAGTAGAGAAACTGGTAGGTAATTCTTTTGTATAAATAAATAATAATATTAATAAAATATTACTGATGCTCCATTTTATATGTCAGAGTAGTATCAGGTAAATAATTTTTGGTGTCATATATGAGGTTTGAATTTTCTTTGTATTAAATTTCTCAAAAAGATGGATAGGTACTACACTTATCCTGTCTTCTGTCTCCAGAATTGAGTTTTTGATGGCCACTGAATGTTTTCTGTCAAGCTCCATATGTTCATTGTACCTTCAGTGAATTTCTGTTTCCTAGTGCTTCAACTCTAGCCCCTGCTCTGTTATTTTCCGTCCCTCCATAATTTACCCCAACTCCACTTCTCATACTTGAGTCACAGGGGCGTTCTGACTGCCTCCAAACTACTTCATTCTCATTCTAGTTCTGTGACTTAGCTCACAGAGTTGTTTGACTTTAATGTCCCCTACCTATATCCTCCTTATAATGCTAAGCCCCTCTCATAAAACACCTCCTTTCTGAAAATTGTTGGCTGCTTTTTTCTGGTATCCTGTAGAACTTTTATTTAATTTTTTACCACACAAGTCTGCACTTAGTCATGATCAATTTCATATGTCTAGTTGTTTTTCCCCAATCATATTACACGCACTGTGTGATACTTATTGCCCTTTTTTTAAAAAAAAATCATAATGCCTTGCACAGAGAGAAAAACACAATTGTACCCAATGGATGTGTGCTCCTTAATTGCTGAATGGACCTCAAAGTAACAATAGCACACTATAAGGAAAACTGGGGTCACGGACCTTATCTTTCATGTTTCCATGTTAACTTCAGTGGCTTCTTTGAATCACATCAACAATTTTAGATTTCATTATGTAAGTACTTTATTTTCCTGTTATAGCACAGGACAGCATATGACTGCTTACATTTATAACCATATTTTACAACAAAATCTGATAATTACCTGGTGAAAATATTTATACAGATATTATTTTTGAAGTAGTGTTTAAACTAGTTCACCCTAATTTAAGAATTCTGTCAGGTGACTTTTGCAAAACTTTGTGAAATCGGCCAGAACAGTTTATCACTTTTAAGGTGGCACAGTGGCCGCTAAATTTCCAAATGCTTGTATTGGTCAGGCTTAGGAATAAAAATCAGAATAAGTGTAGTGGTATTTATGTATATGATGTGACCTTAAACTTTTGTTTAAAACAGACTGTCTTCTGTTGATTCCATTGACTGCTCCTTTATGAGGATGATTTTTGAAGCTGAAGACGAACACAGGTGTCCTGGTTAAATTTGAGTGTATTCAGTGTAGAGCTGACATTTCTTCCATAATCACATGCTGCCACATGGAACGCAAAGGGCCAGACAAAGCCTCCTTTCCTCCTTCTGTGTCTGTATGAACATGAGAAGTATTAATTTGTCTTCTGTGGTGTCAGGAAAGGGTAGATGTCTGTCACTAATTAGTCTAGGTCACTAGAGAGAATTTAGCAACAAAAAAGGAAATAGTTTTCAAACTGATTGATGAAGTAAGTCCCTAATGACCAGAATTACTTCACTAAGAATGAAATTGATATTATCATAACCATATGTTCATTACATCATCATAACTCTTTTTTAACATGTGCCAGGTGACATAGGTATTGGTGAGTTTTTTTTTCCATCAGTAAAACTAAATTTTATCTATTTTTATTGAAATTTCTAATACATTTTGAGTGTCTAGAAACATCTCAAATTTCAGAAGAATAGAATAATATATAATAAGTATTATTTATTACTAGGATGTGTAACCTAAATACTGTATGCAAGTGTGAGAATTGTGATCAAGTTTCATGTGTAAATGTCTAGATAATACATTTGTACACATATATTGTAAATACTGTATACTTATTTTATCATTCTTTGTCATACTTTACCATATAATGGAATATAATAGCAAAAATTACATAGTGCCTACTATGTGTCAGGAATTTTTTAAGTGTTTTATGTATTAGTTTAGCTAATCCACAATGACCCTATGAGTTAGATACCATTATTATTATTTTTTTACACAAAGGTAAAAACACTCATCTTGATTTTTTTTTGAATTTTATTTTATTTTTTTTATACAGCAGGTTCTTAATAGTTATCTATTTTATACATATTAGTGTATAGATACCATTATTATCTTCATTGAAGTATAAACCAGATACCATGGATTATTTAACCATTTTGAGCCTTAGTGTTTTTATCTGTAAAATGGCAGTAATATTTCATAGGGTTATTGAGAAAAATAAGTGATGGGTCTAGAGTTAGATTCTTGGCACATAGATACTCATTAACTTCTGCCCACCTTTCTATTTCAATGAACTGACTACTAGAGAGAGATTTAGTTCCTAATTGTACATAATATGTCTTTGTATACGATATTCTGTGAGATCTTTGAGGTCATAAAGTGTCAGAAATACAGTAGGTACTCAATGAATGTTTGTTTTGTGAAAGAATGAAAGCCCAAAGAAGTTTGCCCAAGTACTGTAAATATACCAGTGTTGAAAAATATTTTAAATTATTGCTTAAGTAATTCAAATCATTACCATTGTCGGATTAATTTGTTGATGGGAATTAAATCACCTTGAAGAAAAAGGCCTTAGGTCTTGTCTTTGAGAGTTTCCTACCAGAGGCATAGCAGCAACAAATCAGACCCAATTGACCTGACTAACAGGAAATATGCGTCTTGCGTATGAAGGTGATGTTGGAGATTTTCAAGTTAGGTGAGATTTTTTTTTTTTTTTAACATCTTTATTGGAGTATAATTGCTTTACAATGGTGTGTTAGTTTCTGCTTTATAACAAAGTGAATCAGTTATACATATACATATGTTCCCATATCTCTTCCCTCTTGCGTCTCCTTCCCTCCCACCCTCCCTATCCCACCCCTCTAGGTGGTCACAAACCACCAAGCTGATCTCCCTGTGCTATGCGGCTGCTTCCCACTAGCTATCTACCTTACGTTTGGTAGTGTATATATGTCCATGCCACTCTCTCACTTTGTCACAGCTTACCCTTCCCCCTCCCCGTATCCTCAAGTCCATTCTCTAGTAGGTCTGTGTCTTTATTCCTGTCTTACCCCTAGGTTCTTCATGACCTTTTTTTTTTTCTCTTAGATTCCATATATATGTGTTAGCATATGGTATTTATTTTTCTGTTTCTGACTTACTTCACTCTGTATGACAGACTCTAGGTCCATCCACCTCACAACAAATAACTCAATTTCATTTCTTTTTATGGCTGAGTAATATTCCATTGTATATATGTGCCACATCTTCTTTATCCATTCATCTGTTGATGGACACTTAGGTTGCTTCCATCTCCTGGCTATTGTAAATAGAGCTGCAGTGAACATATTGGTACATGACTCTTTTTGAATTCTGGTTTTCTCAGGGTATATGCCCAGTAGTGGGATTGCTGGGTCGTATGGTAGTTCTATTTGTAGTTTTTTAAGGAACCTCCATACTGTTCTCCACAGTGGCTGTATCAATTTACATTCCCACCAACAGTGCAAGAGGGTTCCCTTTTCTCCACACCCTCTCCAGCATTTATTGTTTCTAAATTTTTTGATCATGGCCATTCTGACCGGTGTGAGATGATACCTCATTGTAGTTTTGATTTGCATTTCTCTTTTATCTTCCTTGGTCTTTGTAGTCAGAGCAATGGCTGTTTTCATGCTCTCTTATAATGCATTTTGCAACCTGAGCATTAATGCTATGTAAAGACACCTAAGTCTTAAAGTAGTATTTTTTATTCTTAGTATCCTAATTTATGTTTAACATTTTAAAATCATTGGTGATGAATTATAAAAACTCACATATTTTTCTTTCTTATGGTTCAAATATAAAGAATGAATTAATGCCTTAATACCTAATAGAGTGCCATGTTCCCATTGCTTTGGCTAATGAACAGCAAGTTGTTATTTATGATGGTGGTGCAGATGGTTAGTGTTGGTGATGATAATGGTGATGATTGTGATGCTGAAATGAGACTGAAAACCAACTGAGGATGGATTACTTCTCCTTAAAGCCTAAAATTGGACTCTGGACTTTGATGGAGTTGAACTATGGTTCTTCAATACCTTGTCCTTGCTCTATTACAACTACTTTTTAAAAACAAGTTGAGCTTTTTTCTAGGGGTTAAAAGAAATCTAACAGTTGAAATAATTATAGTGAGGTCTATTATATCCTTATTTAACGTAATCAGGTAAAGCCTGAATCATTCTGATCATCTTTATTCAACTGTTATTTGGTTGAAATCCCATTATGCTTCCCTGTGTTTGTTCATGTCCTTTCTAATTTTATTATCAGGAGAAATATTCTTTCCAGAGCAGTGGTAAATTTCTCACCTTCTGTGGGATGATGTCATCCCATCTGTATGTTGCACACAGACTTATTTCATGACCCTGAGCAGCACCCTATACCCAGGCATTATTTGAGAAATGACCTCTTAGCTCTCTACATCCTGGCTTGGGTAACTGACATTTATTTTCACTTTAATATGTGAACTACAGAGCCTACCAGTGGGATTCTCGCTGGGAGATATGCCAAACCAATTCTGGCAGACGGCATTGGAAGGCATCGTGTTTAGACAGAATTCCCAAGAGCTGCCGAGTCTTTGCAGCAATCCTATGTCAAAATGAGGTAGACATGAAAAACCTTTTATTTTAGGAAGGTGGGAATAAATGTGGGTATTCAAAAAATTCCAAAGAAAAACAACTGTTCATTTTTTTCCACCTCTTCCCCTAAAGATTGTCTGCAGCATCCCCACATGTGTAGTACTCCAGCATTTCAGAATTGATGGACTCCAGATGCAATCACAATTTGAACTTACTGGCCATGGCCAGTCTGCCCTTGGCCTCACATGTTTCTTTAGCCCTATGTTCACCAAGAAGAAACCATGGAATAATGAGTCTGTCAACCAAGTCCACTGGCTGGAAAAATCCTTTAAACATTAACTTCAAAGGCAAACATTATTTGAAAAACACAGTGTAAACAGGAGAAAAAAGAAGGGCGATTATAAGCTGCTAGCAATTAGGCACTAATTTGGTTTGTTCCATTCTTTAGCTGCCCAGTTCAGCAGCATCATTTGTATCTCTTTCAAATGTTTGGGGATTCCTCTTAGTGAAACCAAACCACAGTTTGCAGACTGACTTATAATAAAGGTACATCATAAATATATCCAGATCTAACTGACTAACTGAATTCTCAATTTCCTTTATAGTAAAAACCCAATTGAATGGAAAGCTGACACCATGTCTGTTTGGCTCATCAGTGTATCCCTGTAAGTTAGCACAGAGCCTGGAACATAATAATTGTGCAAAAAGCACATTATTGAATTAATTTATTTTTGTTAATACTCATGACATCTGTTTCAAAAATTGTGGAAATGAATTTATTTCTAGCTGATTGAGTGGGGGATATTTACACTAAGTAAATTATTTAAACTACCAGTTATAAAATAAATAAGTCACAGGTATATAATGTACAGCACAGGGAATATAGTCAATATTATAACAGTTTTGTATGGTGCCTAATCTATATAAATAACTAATCACTGTGTTATACACCTGAAGTTATTATAATATTATGAGTAAATTATACTTCAATAAAATAAAAAAATAAATAAACAGGCTTTAAAGAGAAAGAAAATGATTAAATATTTCTTTGATGGTACCTTCTTTGATGATTAATTCTTACTCTGTAGTAGTATAGATGTAAAACATATAATTGATTAGACCAGATATATCAGCATCCCAGCTACCCCAGAGAATTCTTGTATTCTTTTTGACAATAAATTTCTGATTTAATATATCATTTTCAAAAGTCTTTTTTCTGCCGTAGAAGTGGAATGCAATAGGCACTTTGATATTTTCTAAGTTGAGGTCTTATGAATCCATGGGCATGAGGCAAATGATCAGTATAGCAGGATCTCCAGAGGCCGGCAGGCATAAAAATTCTCAGAGCCAAGTTACATTTTAGGAATGACCTGTATTCCATCAATGGCTTTAAGTGTCTTTCATTTACAAGTCACTGCATAACATGAAAGAGATGTTATGTACTGTGGAATATATTGGAAATGGAATAATAAGAAAGACATGGTCTCGACCTCAGCAAACTTACAATCAAACAAATAAAAAGGGAAAGAGCAACTCAAAACAGGCAGCAGTCAGGACAAGATTGGCTCCAAACCTATGTTCACTAGGTAGAAAGTAGCAAAAGGCCCAGTATAGAGACTTTGCCTGAAAACAGGTTTATATTGAAGTTCCAGATGAGCAGATGGAAACCAGTAGTCAGCTAGTGGGAGCAAAGTAGCAAGGGGCCCCATAGTAACCAGTGGAGATGCAGAAACACAACACTGGGATCAGATTCATTTTACTCTTAAAAGCAATTTACCTCCCATGCTTTCATTACTTTTGGTTTCTCTCTTGCACTGATTGGACCAGATCTCTGATAGGGGTTATCCAAAGAGCTCCTCTCCAGCCAGAGCCCAAGGAGGGAGCCTGAGGCCAGTGCCATCGAGGCTCCAAGGGGGCCACCATACATGCACGATCCCAGCGCGGCCTTGGCCATGGAACTCTGGCCTTGGCTGACTGCACACTGCTGCAGCTGCTGCTCCTGTTGCTGCTTGTGCAGCTGAGCTGCACGGCCAAGTTCTAAGCCAAGATCACCGTGTACTGCATGCACTGCTTTATCGTCGTCACCGTGGCCGTGGTCACCTGCCTGCTGTGTCACCGTGGCCAGATAGTGGAGAATGTGAGCATCATCAGTTGGCGCATCCAGTCCTTCAAGTATATATACTGCATTCACTTTGAAATTAAGGGCCGCCAGAAGCTGGAGGTGGACCACCCCTGTGTCATCATCTCTAACCACCAGAGCATCCTGGGCATAGTGGTCTCACGGAGGCCCTTCCTGAATGCAGATTGCCAAGCAGGAGCTGTTCTTCATAGGATGCATGGGCCTGATCTTGTGTACCTTGGGGCATCTTCATTGCCAATGCAAATAATCAGTAAACAATCTATAATAGGAATAGAAAAGAGTTTTATTTAAGCCAAACTGAGGACTGTAGCCCTGGAGACACAGATTCAAGAAGCACTTGAATTGTGTTCTGCCTGACCACAAAATGAGGGAGGCGTATATAGGCAAAACCCACAAAGTTGCATAAGTTGTTTGTCAAGAATTAGGATTAGAACCAGCAAGAAGAAAGGGTGCTTGTTAAGCAAGGATTGTTTGGGGACTGAATGGTTGCATAGTTACAAGGGGAGACCTTGAGACCATAAGGTTGCAGCAGGCAACTGCTAGCAGATGTTGTTTTGAGAATAGTTGGTGGTGTCCTTGAGTTTGATACAGTTCAGAAAATTCAAGTTCTCAGTGATGCAGGAGCGTGTCTGAAACCACACCCACAATGGCCACCTGGCTCCATTTTGAATGTTTGAACCACAGTTACTCCATTTTTATTTTTTAAATACATTCTTTAATGGTTAAAGCCCATGTGCAATGCATGCTTGACAGTACATAGACAGGCTGTTCTGACTAGCATAAAGTTCAAGCCAAATCATGTATAAACTAGGATGAATTCCCCATACTTTAATTTGTGAAAATTTCTTCTGTCATCAACTAACAAAGTACCAGGACCATGATGGCACATGTGGGCTTGGGCATGGTCAGAGAGAACCTTGAAGTGTGACTCTACCCTGAGGGCATGTGGAACGACAATAGGACCTGCTGCTTTTCAAGAGAGGAGCCTTCTACCTGGTGATCTGAGTCTGGTTGCCCCTCACCTCTGTGTTATACTCTACCTTCTCCTTCTACAACCCCAAGAGGAAGCTCTTCACCTCAGGAATGGTCAAGATGAAGGTGCTGGATGCCATCCCCACCAGCAGCCACCCTGTGGCTGGATGTTCCCAAGCTCATGGACACCAGCTGCCATGAGCTTGGGAACATCCAAGTCCCAAGGACCACCTTCTCCCTCATGTCCAAGATACCCCAGAAAAATGGGGCCACTGCAGGTCCTGGTGCCCAGCCAGCCCAGTAGCTGAGGTCATGGGTGGGTCAGGAGCTGAGGGAAGGACCTGGCTAGAGAATGGATAGAGGGACCCCAGCCCTGGCTGCCGAATAATACTATGTCATAGTCCTGCTTCTCTCCACCTTGCGTTCAGGCCCCAGAAAGTGGAAGCCTCTTTCTGTCACTGGCCTCAGACCCAGGCCCCTGATGTCCCCTCCAAGGAGAGTGTGCCAGGCCCTCACCAAGCTCTGAAGGCGAAGCCTTGCCCACTGTCAGGCCTCCAAGATCCAAGAGCAGGAGCAGGCCTGGGGCTCCAGATGGGCTGACAGGGCTGGGCTGGGCTGCAAGGCCTTGGGTTGAATGGCCAGAGATGAGACCCTCTGTGGTCCTGCCTGGGCCTGTGGAGTGCAGAGTCACACTTTGGGGGCCCAGCCACAGTCTGCATCGGTCTTTCAGGGAGAGGAGGAGCTCTGGGGGGCTGGAAGGAGCAGACCCCAGTTTTGTACAGTCTTGAAAGTGCAAAATAAATAAACAAATAATTTTTTTAAAGTAAAGGTGTGGCAGTGAGAAGCCTGCAAATCTGCTAACATCATTGACATTTCACTCTGTGTGTTTCCTTTGCAGAACCGCCCAAAGTCACTGTTATGCCCAAGAATCAGTCGTTTACAGGTGGATCTGAGGTCTCCATCATGTGTTCTGCAACAGGTTATCCCAAACCAAAGATCACCTGGACCATGAATGATATGTTTATTGTGGGTTCACACAGGTACTGGGTTTGTATCATGTTCTTTGTTTTTACTGAGTGAGAGAAGTTGGTGAAAGTTCTGGACAGTATTAATCTGACCAAATCCCTAAGGTTAAGGGAGATTTGACCCAAATCCACAGCTTTAGATTTTCTCAATAGGCCAGGAAATGTCAGTAAAATAATAAATGATGAATGTATAGAGTCTGAGATTCTTAAGTCTTGAATTCAATAGCTGGGATTAAGTGCTTCCTAATACTTTGCTTTGCAAACATAACATTGTAACAGTTGGTTTACCTTGAATAATTGAAATGGGGATAATAAACTTTCTGTGGGTAAAGTAATGTGTAGTTTTAACCCATCTACTAGAGGTTTGGTCCTGAGATTTAACAGAAGAGAGAGGGAGAGACAAAGGACAGAACAGTAGCTCTAATTAAAGTGTATGCAGACATTCTTCGTAACTCCTGCTTGCTGCTGCCATACTATCGTACACTGAGAGGTATTTTATTCTGCTGGATGCTTTTAAAAGAAAATGAATCTTCTTATGCTCAAAGAGAGTACTGAACACGAGGGGCATAAGCAATGAAGTTTCCAGCCATCGGGCTTCCATTACTCTGGGTTTGGCAGGGGGAGAAGGGCTTAGCTATGAGCCAGATTCTATTCCTGGTCTCTTCACAGACTCACTTGAGATGGGAGGCATTGCATCTCTCAGGTTTTCATTTTGAGGAACTGTTTGGCTTAGAAGTTCACACAGAGCAAGATTGCCTGGGTGCAAATTCCACTTCTTCCCTTTACTAACCCTGACTCCGGGCAAGGTGTATAACCTCTTTGCTCATCTGTATAACAGAGATAATAGTATCTAACTCATTGGGTTGTTAGGAAGATTTAAAACATTGATAAATGTAAAGGTACTAGAGCAGCCCTGATACATGGCAAGTACTAGATATGTGGGACCTATTGTTATTATCATTATAACATTTCTGCTTATAAAATGATGATGTTAATCATTTCTACAATCAGCACCACAAACATAACTCTAAAATATTTGAAAGGAAGGTGCTATAGTTCCTTGATACTATTATTAGAGTATTTTCAATGTTATTTTCTTTTTATCTGTAGGTATAGGATGACCTCAGAAGGTATCTTATTTATCAAAAATGCAGTTCCCAAAGATGCAGGGATCTATGGTTGCCTGGCAAGTAATTCAGCTGGGATGGATAAACAGACTTCTACCCTCAGATACACTGGCAAGTATAATCAGTTTAAAAGGCAGTACAAATAGTACGAATATCATATCAAGCAATGTAAAAGTACTTTTTTGAAAATTAATATTAGGAATGAGTTATACCCAGTTGTATAATTTATTGTTCGTTTCACACATTGATTAAAGCAAATAGTGTAACTAATTGAAGTTAAAATAAGTTCAGGGAGTGAATAGCTTCAGTAATCAACAGAAATCAAGGAAGCTTCCAGATTATGGAAGAGTTCCAGAATGTCCACAGTGTTCTATCCTTCCATGATTCATCTGTTCTTTGTAATATTTTACTTACAAATTAATAAATTCTGTATCCTTCCGAGTTTACCTCAACTTTCTTTTTTTTTTTTAACATCTTTACTGCAGGATAATTGCTTTACAATGATGTGTTAGTGTCTGCTTTATAACAAAGTGAATCAGTTATACATACACATATATTCCCATATCTCTTCCCTCTTGCGTCTCCCTCCCTCCCACCCTCCCTATCCCACCCCTCTAGGTGGTCACAAACCACCGAGCTGATCTCCCTGTGCCATGCGGCTGCTTCCCACTAGCTATCTACCTTACGTTTGGTAGTGTACATATGTCCATGCCACTCTCTCACTGTGTCACAGCTTACCCTTCCCCCTCCCCGTATCCTCAAGTCCATTCTCTAGTAGGTCTGTGTCTTTATTCCCGTCTTACCCCTAGGTTCTTCATGACATTTTTTTATTCTTAGATTCCATATATATGTGTTAGCATACAGTATTTATCTTTCTCTTTCTGACTTACTTCACTCTGTACGACAGACTCTAGGTCCATCCACCTCACTACAAATATCTCAATTTCGTTTCTTTTTATGGCTGAGTAATATTCATTGTATATATGTGCCACATCTTCTTTATACATTCATCAGATGATGGACACTTAGGTTGCTTCCATCTCCTGGCTCTTGTAAATAGAGCTGCAATGAACATTTTGGTACATGACACTTTTTGAATTATAGTTTTCTCAAGCTATATGCCAGTATTGGGATTGCTGGGTCATATGGTAGCTCTATTTTTACTATTTTAAGGAACCTCCATACTGTTCTCCATAGTGGCTGTATTAATTTACATTCCCACCAACAGTGCAAGAGGGTTCTCTTTTCTCCACACACTCTCCAGCATTTATTGTTTCTAGATTTTTTGATGATGGCCATTCTGACAGGTGTGAGATGATACCTCATTGTAGTTTTGATCTGCATTTCTTTAATGATTAATGATGTTGAGCATTCTTTCATGTGTTTGTTGGAAATCTGTATATCTCCTTTGGAGAAATGTCTATTTAGGTCTTCGGCCCATTTTTGGATTGGGTTGTTTTTTTGTTATTGAGCTACATGAGCTGCTTGTAAATTTTGGAGATTAATCCTTTGTCAGTTGCTTCATTTGCAAATATTTTCTCCCATTCTGAGGGTTGTCTTTTGGTCTTGTTTATGGTTTCCTTTGTTGTGCAAAAGCTTCTAAGTTTCATTAGGTCCCATTTGTTTATTTTTGTTTTTATTTCCATTTCTCTAGGAGGTGGGTCAAAAAGGATCTTGCTGTGATTTATGTCATAGAGTGTTCTGCCTATGTTTTCCTCTAAGAGTTTGATAGTTTCTGGCCTTACATTTAGCTCTTTAATCCATTTTGAGCTTATTTTTGTGTATGGTGTTAGGGAGTGATCTAATCTCATACTTCTACATGTACCTGTCCAGTTCTCCCAGCACCACTTATTGAAGAGGCTGTCTTTTCGCCACTGTATATTCTTTCCTCCTTTATCAAAGATAAGGTGATCATATGTCTGTGGGTTTATCTCTGGGCTTTCTATCCTGTTCCATTGATCTATATTTCTGTTTTTGTGCCAGTACCATACTGTCTTGATTACTGTAGCTTTGTAGTATAGTTTGAAGTCAGGGAGCCTGATTCCTCCAGCTTTGTTTTTCGTTCTCAAGATTGCTGTGGCTATTTGGGGTCTTTTGTGTTTCCATACAAATTGTGAAATTTTTTGTTCTAGTTCTGTGAAAAATGCGAGTGGTAGTTTGATAGGGATTGCATTGAACCTGTAGATTGCTTTGGGTAGTAGAGTCATTTTCACAATGTTGATTCTTCCAATCCAAGAACATGGTATATCTGTCCATCTATTTGTATCACCTTTAATTTCTTTCATCAGTGTCATAATTTTCTGCATGCAGGTCTTTTGTCTCCTTAGGTAGATTTATTCCTAGATATTTTATTCTTTTTGTTGCAATGGTAAATGGGAGATTTTTCGTAAATTTCAGATTTTTCATCATTAATGTATAGGAATGCCAGAGATTTCTGTGCATTAATTTTGTATCCTGCTACTTTACCAAATTCATTGATTACCTCTAGTAGTTTTCTGGTAGCATCCTTAGGACTCTCTATGTAAAGTATCCTGTCATCTGCACACAGTGACAGCTTTACTTCTTCTTTTCTGATTTGGATTCCTTTTATTTCCTTTTCTTCTCTGCTTGCTGTGGCTAAAACTTCCAAAACTATGTTGAATAAGAGTGGTAAGAGTGGGCAACCTTGCCTTGTTCCTGATCTTAGTGGAAATGGTTTCAGTTTTTCACCATTGAAGATGGTGTTGGCTACGGGTTTGTCATATATGGCCTTTATTATGTTGAGGAAAGTTCCCTCTATGCCTGCTTTCTGCAGGGTTTTTATCGTAAATGGGTGTTGAATTTTGTCGAAAGCTTTCTCTGCATCTATTGAGATGATCATATGATTTTTCTCCTTCAATTTGTTAATATGGTGTATCACATTAATTTACTTGCGTATATTGAAGAATCCTTGCTTTCCTGGAATAAACCCCACTTGATCATGTTGTTTGATCCTTTTAATGTGCTGTTGGATTCTGTTTGCTAGTATTTTGTTGAGGATTTTTGCATATATGTTCATCAACGATATTGGCCTGTAGTTTTCTTTCTTTGTGACATCTTTGTCTGGTTTTGGTATCAGGGTGATGGTGGCCTAGTAGAATGAGTTAGGGAGTGTTCCTCCCTCTGCTATATTTTGGAAGAGTTTGAGAAGGACAGGTGTTAGCTCTTCTCTAAATGTTGGATAGAATTCGCCTGCGAAGTTATCTGGTCCTGGGCTTTTGTTTGTTGGAAGATTTTTTTTTTTTTTTTTGCGGTACGCGGGCCTCTCAATGTTGTGGCTTCTCCTGTTGCGGAGCACAGGCTCCGGACGTGCAGACTCAGCAGCCATGGCTCACGGGCCCAGCCGGTCCGCGGCATGTGGGATCTTCCTGGATCGGGGCACGAACCCGTGTCCCCTGCATCGGCAGACGAACTCTCAACCACTGCGCCACCAGGGAAGCCCTTGTTGGAAGATTTTTAATCACAGTTTCAAGTTCACTGCTTGTGATTGGTCTGTTCATATTTTCTATTTCTTCCTGATTCAGTCTGGTAGGTTGTGCATTTCTAAGAATTTGTCCATTTCTTCCAGGTTGTCCATTTTGTTGGCATAGAGTTGCTTGTAGTAATCTCTCTTGATCATTTGTATTGCTGCAGTGTCAGTTGTTATTTCTCCTTTTTCATTTCTAATTCTGTTGATTTGAGTCTTCTCCCTTTTTTTCTTGAGGAGTCTGGCTAATGGTTTATCAATTTTGTTTATCTTCTCAAAGAACCAGCTTTTAGTTTTATTGATCTTTGCTATCGTTTCCTTCATTTCTTTTTCATTTATTTCTCATCTGACTTTTATGATTTCTTTCCTTTTGCTAAATTTGGGGTTTCTTCATTCTTCTTTATCTAATTGCTTTAGGTGCAAGTTAGGTTGTTTATTCGAGATGTTTCCTGTTTCTTAAGGTAGGATTGTATTGCTATATACTTCCCTCTTAGAAGTGCTTATGCTGCATCCCATAGTTGTGGGTCGTCGTGTCTCCACTGTCATTTGTTTCTAGGTATTTTTTGATTTCCTCTGATTTCTTCAGTGCTCACTTCGTTTTTAAGTAGTGTACTGTTTAGCCTCCATGTGTTTGTATTTTTTACAGATCTTTTCCTGTAATTGATATCTAGTCTCATAGCATTGTGGTCGGAAAAGATACTTGATAGAACTTCAATTTTCTTAAATTTACCAAGGCTTGATTTGTGACCCAAGATATGATCTGTCCTGGAGAATGTTCCATGAGCACTTGAGAAAAATGTGTATTCTGTTGTTTTTGGTTGGAATGTCCTATAAATATCAATTAAGTCCATCTTGTTTAATGTATCATTTAAAGCTTGTTTCCTTATTTATTTTCATTTTGGATAATCAGTCCATTGGTGAAAATGGGGTGTTAAAGTCCCCTACTATGAATGTGTTACTGTCGATATCCCCTTTTATGGCTGTTAGTATTTCCCTTATGTATTGAGGTGCTCCTGTGTTGGGTGCATAAATATTTACAATTGTTATATCTTCTTCTTGGATCGATCCCTGGATCATTATGTAGTGTCCTTCTTTGTCTCTTGTAATAGTCTTTATTTTAAAGTCTATTTTGTCTGATATGAGAATTGCTACTCCAGCTTTCTTTTGATTTCCATTTGCACGGAATATCTTTTTCCGTCCCCTCACTTTCAGTCTTTATGTGTCCCTAGGTCTGAAGTGGGTCTCTTCTAGACAGCATATATATGGGTCTTGTTTCTGTATCCATTCAGCCAGTCTGTGTCTTATGGTGGGAGCATTTAATCCATTTACATTTAAGGTAATTATCGATATGTATGTTCCTATTCCCATTTTCTTAATTGTTTTGGGTTCGTTATTGTAGGTCTTTTCCTTCTCTTGTGTTTCTTGCCTAGAGAAGTTCATTTAGCATTTGTTGTAAAGCTGGTTTGGTGGTGCTGAACTCTCTCAGCTTTTGCTTGTCTGTAAAGGTTTTAATTTCTCCATCAAATCTGAATGAGATCCTTGCTGGGTAGAGTCATCTTGGTTGCAGGTTTTTCATCTTCATCACTTTAAATATGTCCTGCCACTCCCTTCTCACTTGTAGAGTTTCTGCTGAAAGATCAGCTGTTAACCTTATGGGGATTCCCTTGTGTGTTTTTTGTTGTTTTTCCCTTCCTGCTTTTAATATGCTTTCTTTGTATTTAATTTTTGACAGTTTGATTAATATGTGTCTTGGCGTATTTCTCCTTGGATTTATCCTGTATGGGACTCTCTGTGCTTCCTGGGCTTGATTAACTATTTCCTTTCCCATATTAGGGAAGTTTTCAACTATAATCTCTTCAATTATTTTCTCAGTCCCTTTCTTTTTCTCTTCTTCTTCTGGGACCCCTGCAATTCGAATGTTGGTGCGTTTAATGTTCCAGAGGTCTCTGAGACTGTCCTCAGTTCTTTTCATTCTTTTTTCTTTATTCTGCTCTGCAGTAGTTATTTCCACTATTTTATCTTCCTGGTCACTTATCCGTTCTTCTGCCTCAGTCTTCTAGTGATCCCTTTTAGAGTATTTTTAATTTCATTTGTTGTGCTGTTCATCATTGCTTGCTTTCTCCTTAGTTCTTCTAGGTCCTTGTTAAATGTTTCTTGCATTGTCTCTATTCTATTTCCAAGATTTTGGATCACCTTTACTATCATTATTCTGAATTCTTTTTCAGGTAGACTGCCTATTTCCTCTTTATTTTTTAGGTCTGGCAGGTTTTTACCTTGCTCCTTCATCTGCTCTGTGTTTTTCTGTCTTCTCATTTTGCTTATCTTCCTGTGTTTGGGGTCTCCTTTTTGCAGGCTGCAGGTTCATAGTTTTCATTGTTTTTGGTGTCTGTCCCCAGTGGCTAAGGTTGGTTCAGTGGGTTGTGTAGGCTTCCTGGGGGAGGGGACTAGTGCCTGTGTTCTGGTGGATGAAGATGGATGTTTTTTTTCTGATGGGCAGGTCCACGTCTGGTGGTGTGTTTTGGGGTGTCTGTGGCCTTACTATGATTTTAGGCAGCCTCTGTGCTAATGGGTGGGGCTGTGTTCCTGTCTTACCAGTTGTTTGGCATAGGGTGTCCAGCACTGTAGCTTGCTGGTCGTTGAGTGAAGCTGGGTCTTGTCATTGAGAAGGAGATCTCTGGGAGAGTTTTGCTATTGGATATTACATGGAACTGGGAGGTCACTTGTGGACCAGTGTCCTGAAGTTGGCTCTCTCACCTCAGAGGCACAGCACTGACTCCTTGCTGGAGCACCAAGAGCGTTTCATCCACATGGCTCAGAATAAAAGGGAGAAAAAGTAGAAAGAAAGAACGAAAGAAAGAGGATAAAATAAAGTAAAGTAAGATAAAAAAAACAAAGTTATTAAAATAAAAAATAATTATTAAGAAAAAAAAATTTCTTTTAAAGTAAAAAAAAAAAACAACAAAAATCGGACAGACAGAACCCCAGGACAAATGGTGAAAGCAAAGCTCTACAGACAAAATCTCACACAGAAGCATACACATACACACTCACAAAAAGAGGAAAAGGGGAAAAATAATATATCTTGTTCTCAGAGTCCACCTCCTCAATTTGGGATGGTTCGTTGTCTATTCAGGTATTCCACAGATGCAGGGTACATCAAGTTGATTGTGGAGCTTTAATCCGCTGCTCCTGAGGCTGCTGGGAGAGATTTCCCTTTCTCTTCTTTGTTCATACAGCTCCCGGGGTTCAGCTTTGGATTTGGCCCCGCTTATACGTGTAGATCGCCGGAGGGCATCTGTTCTTTGCTCAGACAGGAGGGGGTTAAAGGAGCCACTGATTCGGGGGCTCTGGCTCACTCAGGCCGTGGGGGAGGGAGGGGCACGGAGTGCGGGGTGGGCCTGCGGCAGCAGAGGCCAGCGTGACGTTTGCACCAGCCTGAGGCGCGCCGTGCGTTCTCCCAGGGACGTTGTCACTGGATCACAGGACCCTAGCAGTGGCGGGCTGCACAGGGTCCCGGGAGGGGAGGTGTGGATAGTGACCTGTGCTCGCACACAGGCTTCTTGGTGGCAGCAACAGCGGCCTTAGCGTCTCATGCCCGTCTCTGGGGTCTGCGCTGTTAGCCATGGCTTGCGCCCGTCTCTGGAGCTCCTTTAAGCAGCGCTCTTAATCCTCTCTCCTCGTGCACCAGGAAACAAAGAGGGAAGAAAAAGTCTTTTGCCTCTTCAGCAGCTGGAGACTTTTTCCTGTACTCCCTCCCGGCTAGCTGTGGTGCACGAACCCCTTCAGGCTGTGTTCACGCCACCAACCCCAGTCCTCTCCCTGTGATCCGACCGAAGCCCGAGCCTCAGCTCCCAGCCCCCGCCCGCCCCGGCGGGTGAGCAGACAAGACTCTCGGGCTGGTGAGTGCCGGTCGGCACCGATCCTCTGTGCGGCAATCTCTCCGCTTTGCCCTCCGCACCCCTGTTGCTGTGCTCTCCTCCGCGGCTCCGAAGCTTACCCCCTCCGCCACCCGCAGTCTGCGCCCGCGAAGGGACTTCCTAGTGTGTGGTAACCTTTCCTCCTTCACCGCTCCCTTCCACTGGTGCACGTCCCATCCCTATTCTTTTGTCTCTGTTTTTCCTTTTTTCTTTTGCCCTACTCAGGTATGTGGGGAGTTTCTTGCCTTTTGGGAGGTCTGAGGTCTTCTGCCAGCGTTCAGTAGGTGTTCTATAGGAGCAGTTCCACATGTAGATGTATTTCTGATGTGTCGGTGGGGAGGAAGTTGATCTGCGCGTCTTACTCTTCCGCCACCTTCCTCCTCTCCACCTCAACTTTCATTTTACATTTTCCACTTATGGTCATATATATATGAATTTATATATATATATGTATAAATATATTTATTCATATGAAACGTTATAATATTTCTGTTATAATTAAATATTTACAACATTTCTGTCACTTCTCTAGGTATTACGTTTTGCTTTTCATCTTCAGTTTTTCCCCTCCAAACTGAAGCATTTATTGAAGATATACTTTATGACAACTTATTCTATACTATAATATTCCATAATATAGAATATAATACATTTTAACATATAAATAGTATAATCATATCTATTATAATACATAATCATATATTCTAATAATATGTAATATAGAATACAATATTTCCTTTTTTTTTTTTGTCGTTTGCGGGCCTCTCACTGTTGTGGCCTCTCCCGTTGCGGAGCACAGGCTCTGGACACGCAAGCTCAGTGGCCATGGCTCACGGGCCCAGCCCTCCGTGGCCCGTGGGATCTTCCCGGACCGGGGCACGAATCCGTGTCCCCTGCATCTGCAGACGGACTCCCAACCACTGCGCCACCAGGGAAGCCCCAATATTTCTTTTACTTTGGTCTTTCTTAGACAAATAAAGGACAAGGGTTATATGCTCAGTGTCATTTTGTAAACTGTGAATAATTAATGACTAGCAATCCACCCTTTCTCTCATTTTTCTTCATTCATAGTAAGGTAGTAAAATTGGCAGTGGCGAGGAAGGAGTGTGAAGGAGCCACAATAAAGATTGAGAATTGACGTAAGAGGGAAGAGATATGGGGGTATGTGTATATGTATAACTGATTCACTTTGTTATAAAGCAGAGACTAACACACCATTGTAAAGCAATTATACTCCAATAACGATGTTAAAAAAAAGATTGAGAATTGTAGATGGTGTGTATAGATGAAGGAGGTAACAAAAATGTCACAAATACTGGACCTAAAAGCCTGGGAAGAAGTCTCATTTATAGAAATGAGGAAGGCACGTGGTGAATAAGTTTAGAAGGGAAGATGGGCTCACATTTAGAGGTGACAATTAAAAACGTTCATAGAACAGCCATGTGGAGAAGGAACCAACAGTTGGGAATGGGGATTGAAACAGATTCTCCTTTGCAGAAATGAATTTGGGTTCATTCACAAAGAAACCAAAATATTCCACCCATTTATTTAACTTAGTAATCACCCAAATTATGTAAAATGCTGTGCTAGAGACTGTGGAATGTAGAATAAAAAATGTATGTCATGAGGTCCTTACTTTTCAAGAGTGTGAATAATGGGAGTGGATATATGTAAATAAATATAAGGCAGACAAATAAGTGCAAAAGTAGAAGGTTGGTGGAGGGGAAGATTAATTCTGACTGGGGAATTTGCAAACACTTCTTAAAGGAGATAGGATTTAAGCTCAGCCTGCAAGAATGAGTGGGATTTGAAAAGTTGTGGCAAAGGGCATTTCAGGCAGAGGGAAAAACTTTAGCAAAAGCAGGAAGATGGGAGGGAATAGGGCATGTTTTGGACTACCAGTGGAGCTCCATACCTTGTGATAAGTAAGGAGGTGTAATGGAGCGTGAAGTTCAAAAGAAAGCCATGCACCAGTTTATGATTTTTGAAAGCCGAACTAGGGAATTATGAAATGCAATCACCAAAGTTTTCTAGCCAAGGAGTAACATGATCTTTGAGAAATTAACTCTTGGCTTTGTTTAAAACTACCTCAGTTGAAGTTAGGAAGTCCTAAAATGTTCAGTTAAGAGAAAAATATGTGCATGAACTAAAGCATTAGGCAAAGGCGTGAATCAGAGCTAAGGAAAGAAACTTAGAGAATGTCTGTATTTAACATCAAAGGGAAAAATAGAGTTAAAAGTAGGAGACTCTACTTTTTATAGATGCAAATTTTAGCCTTAGACTACAACTGTCTCTCTGTAGATAGACATGAATATCCTTAAAGTCATGTAGAAAATGTGCATCGATTAATTGAAATGTGCATCACCTAGAAAATGTGCATCAATTAATTTCCTAAATTTTTGGACACTGTTTCATCAGAATTATTTTTTCGTAATATTCTTTTGGCCTTATAGATGATATTTTCATCACACACATCTGTGTGCATATACATCATAAGAGTTTATTTCTGTTTGTAAAAACTGAGATAGCCACAAGCACGTAAATAATAATAGTTTTTTTTTTATTATTGGTTCATTTAGTAAACAGAAACAAGATGTAAGTGGCAGTGTGCAAGACGTTAATTATTTGCATGTTTATTGTTTTCAGAAGCCCCGAAGTTGATGGTAATTCAGAGTGAGCTCTTGGTTGCCCTTGGGGATACAACAGTTATGGAATGTAAAACGTCTGGTGTTCCTCCACCTCAGGTTAAATGGTTCAAAGGTACATTTCTTAAGTATGTTCATGTCTGGTTCATTTAGTATTGTTTTCTCTTTTAGATAAAGATAATTTGTTAAAAATTTGTTTTGGTGTGTGAGTTAGCAGCTCCATAAAATGTGCTTATGGTCTCACTAGAGACGATAGTTCAAAATTCTGCACTCTGAATTTCAGCATTTGACATCTGGTGTGGATTATAGGACTGTGAAAATCAAAGCAGGAAAACTTCGCCTATGCTAATCCAGCTGAACGTTCTCTTTATTAGTTTAGGATTGTTTCCTGTAGAAAATTGTCCAAGAATACTCAGTTAATGTTTAAAATAGCTTCACTTATTTCAGTTCACTTTGCTTAGGCTCTCACAATTAGGAAGTTTTCTAGATTCTCCAGGACGCTTTCTATAAAGAGCTCAAATAAAGACATACCTCGAAAATTACAGCTGAATGACATTTGACTGAAAGACAAACGTATTTTATGGTCAACTTCATCATGCATGGTAGCTGTTTATATCAAGTATAGAAATTATCTGCCTCTATTTGTGATATAAAGCTTCTACCTCTGTGATTCTGTAATAAAATAACAGTAATGTGCTGCTTGTCCTTGGTGAGAATGCCCTTGGGTCCTGGTCTCCGCTCAAATGCTGACAGTAGATATCTGTCTAAAATGTCCTGCTTCTGTTTTTCTCTTAGTTTTTCCAATCTATGAGAAAGAAAAATCCCCATAAACAGCCTAAGAGGGAGGTTGCTAGGATTATTGAGATGCTGTTTGCAAAATACTCTTTAATCTTCAGATGAAAAATGCTAAATAGTACAAAGCACTATTGTTATGATTCTGTTTGTTAAATCACAGACATTTCCATAGCAACAGGTTGATGTCATAATTACAAAATTGTGAATTCACCTCAGGTTCAAACTCTTAGGGAACACGAGGTGAAAAGGAAAGGCTTTATGTAGAAAACAAATACTTTTCAATAATACAAATCAAAAAAAGGGAGGGAAACTAGGAGATAACGTCATTTTCATAGTTTTCCATGTTAAATGATTTAGTCTTCATGTTTTCTCTGAAAAGAAGGCATTTCTCGATTTGCTTCTTAATTAGGTTTCGGTCAACAACAACTAATTTTCCTTATTTGAAAAACTTAAATCTTTAACTTACAAATGAAGTAGATAAAAGTTTCAAACTTACATCTTAATTAAATAAATGCAGAAAAATATCAATCAGTAGTTTATGTTAATAATAAAAAAAATCTTTAAAGTAATGGAACCTGCTGATTTCTCTGCCTGTAAATAGCTGAGTCACAGAGAGAAAGTCTTTTATTCTCCCAAGTAGGTGCTACTCTCCTGAGTAGTCTGTATGTCAGCTTTGGTCCCACAAATGGCTTTTGGGAGGTGAATGAGGAGTTAGGGAGCTCTGCAGCCACCACGTGGAAGATTCTAGAATTGACTGCCCAGTAGTTTCTTTTCTCAACCAGAGACATTGGAGTTCAGTGCGCCTAGTAAATCATATCCCATTTCTCTGTTCGAGTTATGCACCAACAGAGCTAGCATGTGGGCGTTAAGCACTGACAAATCATGTTGGAGGACCTGCTTCAATTGATGTTCATCTCCAATATGCAGAGCTGCCCTGAACCCCAGTATCACTTCTTCTCCCAGTCCCAGGCAGGCAATTTATTCCATAAGCAGAATCTGGATCATAAAGAGAAAAGCCAGGGGACAAACTCTACTACATGCAAACTGGCTCCAAAAAGAAAGGGACCAGGAGGCAGCTGGACCTTTCTTTACCACCTCTGCTGGGGATGAGACAGCATCAAGGTTAGGAAGGTCCTACCTTATGGAAACCACAGGGGGAAAGAATAGTTCTTTCCCTAACCATAAGAATAACTTTTTGTTCATAGCTTTTTTTTCAGGCAGTTCTTATTGAATAAAGTAGGTGGTCATTTGTTTATTTTTTATTTATGGTAAGAACACATGAGCTCTACCCTCTTAACAAATTTTTAAGCATACAGTACACTATTGTTACCTCTAGGTAGTGTTGTACAGCAAATCTCTAGAACTTACTCATCTTGTATGATTGAAACTTTATGCCTGTTGAACAGCAGCTCCCCATTTCCCCTGTCCTGCAGCCTTTGGCAACCATCATTCATTAATAAATTGTATTTCATTCAGACCATTTGAGAAAAGGAATTTCGTCCATACAAATGCCCCCCAAAATTTTAGATTTTAGAAAGGAGCAACGTAAAGTGGGTTCAGAGAAGAATCAGGGACACTATTAAAATGCCGTATAAAGAATATTTCTGGTAAAATAGTAAATTGAATTTGTTTCTTTAGATCTGTTGTTGCTAAAGTGTAGTTGGGAATCCCTGGAGGTTCCCCACAATTCTTTTCAGGGAATCCATGAGATCAAAATTATTTTCCTGATGATACTAAGATGTTATTTGGCTTTTTCACACTCATCTCAGCTACATGGTATGTGATATCCAATAAAGTGAATACAGAAGCAAAAATGAACACTCAGCTCTCTTCTATTAAGCTAGACATTCTAGAGATTTGCAAAAATGTGAAACAATGCCACTTTTCTCACTAAGTTTCTCTTGTTCAGGGAAATTTTTTTTATATAAAATACATTTATGTTAAAATGTCATGAGTTATTAGAAAATAAATACTTACGTTTTAAAATTTTTCAGTTTCCTTTCTAAAATGCGAAGTACAAATAAATATAATCCACATAAAAATTCCTTAAAGTCCCCAATAATTTTTAAGAGTATAAAAAGGTCTTGAGACAAACATTTTTGAGAACCACTAAAGAACCTTCAACAATTTAAAGGGTCTTATGTCAGGGATAATGATCTCTCTGTTAGTCTTTGCATCCACAGAGGCCAGAATTGAATTTAAACTAAAGCAGAAAGAATCCTCCTTAATGGTAATGATTGTTCAATCCTAGAATAGATTGTCAGCAAAGTTTATATATTTTACTATGTGTGTAAACATTCTTCTAATCTTATCTAATATTAAAAGTATATACTTCCTCAGTCATTTTCATCTCAAAGTTCTGTATTTCTCTATGGCTTCTCAATAATTTGATTACTAATTGTTCAGTAGAAATCAAGAGAGATGACCAAAATGTGATCAAAATGCAAACTTGATATAGCCAGTGTTTTCCAATTTATATTTTGTTTCATTACTGCTATTCCTTAAACACTTTTATTTAAAAAAAAAAAAGCTACTAGCAAAAAGTAGCTTTTTAGTCTTTATTTCATCCTGTATGTGCTCTGACATATACAGAAGAAGTTAAAGGAGAAGTAAAATCCAAAAATCTAAATGCATTTTAGTCCAAACATTTTAATGCTTGATGAACAGCTTGGTCACATTGCATCCTCTCCTAGAGGGAGGAAAGTTTATGTCAACATCATCTGCTTTTAGTTATGAAAGTTTCCCAGAGGCACATAGACAAGCCTTTAGTTGCTTCTCTCATTCTCGCGTGGTATCCAGTAGCAAGCTTAAAAGGATGATTGGGGTTTTAAATGTTGGAATGCTGAAAAATACTTTATTTTTGGCACTGACAGTTGCTAATGTAATTTTTTTGTTTTTAAATTTATGGCTCCTTTGACCTCTTCTCCTCCCCAAATTATAAAAACAAAAGGAGAATTGTTTGTTGCTCTGAGTCTGTGGTGGATGCTTTATGTAGTGTCCTAGAGAATTACTAGCTCTGGCGCTTTAGCCTGTTAAAAGCCAAGGGAGTTACTTCCACAGTCCTTAGTCCCAGGGCACATGGCTAAGCTAGTATATGGCATTTTGGAGAGTACCTCTTCAGACTTGACATCTGGGCATGCTGTGAGACCCGAAGGCAATGGCCCTTAAACCTCCTGGAATTTTTTAGGATCCCCACCAAGAGTTTGACATCACCCTTTACAAAAACAAACAAAAAAGATATGGACACTAAGCTGCCACTTAAACATCAGTACTAGGTAATTTTTTATGATATTTGTCATCCTGGTGAAATTCATTCTTCAATGAGGGGAAACCTTGGAGGAAGGGAAGCCTAAGGAAAGGCTAACCCAACTTAGAGATTTGTTGAGGCATTGCCTGCCTTCAAATAGAAATGGTTCTCAGGAGATCTGAGGCATTCCGGGGCAGGTAACCCAGAAATAACTCATCTTTCTTGGGTCATTCTACCCTCATACCGAGGTCAAATTCGATATCAGGTTCCATCCTCCACTCATTTATCCCCTGCCTGCTTCTTCCAAAAAAACCTCTAACTCCAACTTAAAGAACTTTGATGCCTAATACAGGTTTAGTAGAGGTATCCTGGGAGATTTATATAACAGTACTCCTCTCTGGCCATTGTCAAGAGTTCCTCATCCATTCTTTCTCTTCTCTCAGCAAGCTCTTCCCTACCCTCTCTAGCCAGCTGTGGTTCCTACTTCCCGAGCCATCCTTAGAATCCTCTCAGGCAGCTCATACCTTTCACAAGACAAAATCTGACTGAGAACATTCAGCAAACCAGAAACCTGGTCATTAGCCAGACTAAGAACACCCATAGTCTCCGGAGCATTTCCTGGGTAATTGAAATTCATCCTACCACAAAGATGGTAGAAACCTCATTTCAACCTTCATCTTCCCATTCCCTTCTTACCTAACACAGCCACAGTGACAGCTGCCACTCCTTCCCAGTCCCCCAACATAGCTTCAAAGAGTTTGTTCTCATTTAGGTACATATATGGTAGGAAATATTTGTACATAATTCATTTAGGACCTGATTTTTGACTCTAGATTAGCCTGTGGAATTATACAGACTAATAAGTCAGCTCATTACCAAGAAACACTTCATTCTTTCATTGCATAAACATTGTTTAAGTGTCTGCACTGTGCAAGACACTTGTATTTAAAAACTTTACAATCGTTTTCTTCAGAAGTTGTGCAATCAAACCAATAGCAAACTATGTAAACATCTAACTGTTTAACGTTCTCCGCTTTGTTTTGACTTAGGGGATCTTGAGTTGAGGCCCTCACCATTTCTCATCATTGACCCTCTCCTGGGACTTTTGAAGATTCAAGAAACTCAAGATCTGGATGCTGGTGATTATACGTGTGTTGCTGTCAATGATGCCGGAAGAGCAACTGGCAAGATAACTCTGGATGTTGGCTGTAAGCATCCCGTCTCTGATAGACAAGTTTGTATTGAAATTGACCTGGTATTTTTTGACACTAATAACTTTGAAGCAGTTGGTGGAAATATTTGTTAGATTGGCAAAATTAGAGTTAGCATTTCAGATTATTAATATAATAATGGTAGTTAGCATGTACCAAGTTTTTTTCTATTTACCATGCACTGTGCTAAGAACTTGTATATGCATTATATCATTAAACCCTCATAACAATCTTAAGAGGAAGATACTATAATTTTCTCTGTTATATAGGTAAGGAAACGGAAGCTTAAAAAGGCTAAGCTACTTGACCAGGTTCAAGAGCTATGGAGGGACAGAGCCTAGATATTTGAATCTAGGTTGTTTGATTTCAGAAACTGTAGGCTTCACTGGTCTATCATCTGTTGCCAAACATTTTCCTATCAGGAGTCATCCATTTGGACACCAAATTCCTAAGTATTAACATCTGGAGGCCAAAACTTAGACTTTGGCCCTAGACCATAATTTGGAGATGTTGATGACAGCAAGGTAGCAGATTGTTATCTTACTTTTTTTAAAAAATTCACTAGCAATGACTCCTCTATGTATAAAACAAAATACAAACTACAAATAAATGTCAATCACAGTGTGAATGATACAGCATGTGCATGACAACTTTAGTCGGATTACTCAAGAAGTTTGGCCCTCCCTCCTTCATCTCTCCATCTCATGTTTCTTGAAAAATAAAATTACACAGTTTGGTAACACATGAAATAAAACAGAGCTTGTTTCATGTGGAAAAGAACCTGGCAGCTTAATTTTAACAGATAAGTCAAATGTTTGCATCACTTAAATTTATAAAATATGACATTTCATTAAATTGTATTTTCATTTATGCATGATGATTTTCATTCCAAAGCTGTTTTTTTTAAACAAAAGTTAAGAACTATAAAGAAAATGCATTTTTTATTTAGAATAAAGTTAACACATAACATTTTAGTTCTACTATCTTTGCTCTTTAAATGAAAATCATGACCCTCTAAGCTTCGTATTTTATTTCATATAAACGAAAAGTTTTTTCCAGCTGGGATCTTTTATGATCCCCATGCCCCTAGGCTGTCTGGTGAACACTCTGCATTCTTGGTGATTATGCCCTTGGGGTAGAATCACCAAAGCTGAAAATGGCCACAAAGACCACTGTAGAATCTGTCTAGGGCACAGCAAGATGTGTTTGAACCATGACTAAACTCTGTGGTTATTAAGAGAAGTGCCTTGGAAATGAGATTGGAATCTCTGGGTGGAGGGTCTCTGAGTTTACCAGCAGAGTATGAAATATAAGAAATGCTTTTAGAAATATAAGGCCCAAATGAAGAGGGTGATTAGATACAGAATTCTTGTTTTCAAGAAATATACAAAGTTTCACTTCTCAACATTTTCTAGTTTTGCTTCTCTCTCTTTCCTGCACAGATATTTTCTGTTCACCCAATGTTCTTGTAGGGTTGTCTAGCTCTAGAAGGAAGAGTGAAATAGCCCAGCAAAAAGGGAATGACACCCTCAACCCCTCCAAGATTGTGGAAAATCTAAACATCTTACATGTTTCTTTGCTTACTTACTGTCTTCTTGAAAATCTTTTTAGCTTCTGAACGTTCCAGGTTCTCTCTTCGGATTAGTGACGAACCATATAAGGGTTAGGTCTGTCTGTGCTGGAGTGACTTGGAGTAGATAGGACACATCCTAACAAAAGTTTTATATTTATCCCTTATTCCTTGAACTGAATTTTGTTTTATCTCCACTCATATTCAAGATCTTCACTCTCAATGACCCTTTCTAAAACAATGGCTTCCTTAACTTTTATTCCAGTAATTGTCCTGATGGAACTACTAACATAAACTCTATTGTTTGCTTACTGTAACCTTGATCATTGTTAAAAGTTGCCAAATAACTTAATATTAACGTCAGTACCATTCATGTTTCTGCTATGCCTTAACTATTTCCTTATTCACCATTAGAATTCTGATCATTGTGGCTTACAAAGTTTGACTAGACCTTTTCTGTCCACATAAAACTATTGTTACGTATCCTAGCAGATAGAGGATGTAACTGCCAAGCACCGTGCAAATCACAGTCACAGTGATAGTTGTGATTATTGCTATTAGGTTTAAAAGCAAACAAACAAAACAAGTTTTCCCTAGAATTTATATAGTGTTTAAGAGAATGAGCTCTAGAAAGGGACTGGGTTTTCTACCTGATTTTAACAGTACCTACCTGATAGGTTGGTTGTAAAGATGAAATGAGGTGTTATCGTCTATGTGCATTCAGCATGTCAGCGGTTACTGCTTTTCCTCCAAAGCTGCTTCATGGACGTGTATCAAATAGGTGAATAGTAACTTTACAAACTGAATGGTCACTTTGATTCTTTGAGTCTTGAAAAATAATATAGAAATGCATATATAATAGTGGTATAGCGTTTAAGATTAAGCATTGTGCTTTTAATACGATAGTCACTGTTTCAACTTGATTTTTTTTAAAAAAAGCGCTTGAGACAATTTAAGTCCTACTATTAGTGGTGCATCAAATTATTCATTTGAGTTCCAAAACTACTGGGCATAAATTTAAGTAGATTATGACTTAAGAAGAAAAACTTGCTTTTCTCCATATCACGTAAATAGTTAGACTTTCAGTTTGTTTTTGTGGGCCTATTATTTCACATAAACAATACTAGATCAAAAAATAATCATAAAAAGATCATTTGATGTTATTCATGAGTTCTGGCTTCTTGTAGTGAGTCTCCGTTATGGACATTTCAGGTCAGTGTTCAGGGAATGTTACCAATGCTTTTCATCCTTTTTTAAAAGGGTGTCAATTGGAAGAGAAGAAGATTGGCTACATCAAACAAAAAGTTGGCCTGGCAGTGACTTTATTTGCAGCATTCCACACCACAGAGGGTGATGTTTTAGACTTAGACTGTGGTCTCATGTTTTGTGGTTTGGTAGAACCAAAGCAGTATGTTCAGCCATTTTAGGAAAGAAAATCTCAGTTTGACTAATCTAATGCAAGAGTCGCCATGGTGGGGATAGATTTAATTATCACTAAAGGAACTAGAATAATTTTATAGAATAGGTGTCAGAGCAAGATGGTCAATCTGTTTGTAACTTTTATACTTTCAAAATAATGTGTGCACACAGCCATATCCACCTGTAAGTGACAACAGAGCTGTACCATGCTTTAACCCTGTGCAGTCCTCAAAGTGCTTGCACACAAATATTTAGGGGATCACAGAAGATCCAGCATAATAAATCCAACAGACTGTATGCAGAAGCCAAAATTGAAACTAACATTAGATACATTAAACTCCAGAACTATGATTTAATAAATTAACTATATAATATTTATGATCATTGATAGTTTATAGTTGGGTGATTACTACACGTTAAATGATTAATAATGATTCTCTCTTTTAACAGCGTGAGATGGGATATGTTATCGCCCTTTTGTTCATGGGGAAATTTAAACTGGGGTAGGTAAAATAATTTTCCAAGGTTATAGACTAAGAAATAGTGGAGCTGCGATTTGAAACCACCTGGTGGGCTGTACCTTCCCTAAGCTACTTCTCTAAGCAGCTCCTCTGTACAAGTTCCATATTTTGTACTATAATCACTTCTGCTTCCTTTCCCACTGGTTTTGTTAATCTGTTTACCATCCACCCAATGTTAATTCACTTGGAGTCCGAATTGGCCACACTCAGGAGTCGGAAATACTTAAAAGGCTTCTTGGCTTGAGGAGGAGCTGCTTCATTTTGATGTTTGCTTGTCATTGATGCTGTCCTGGCTGCTTACCTAGTGCCTGGTACTCTCATTTGCCTTGTTTTCTGGTACCAGTACATTTATTCCCTGACCTTGTGCTTGTCTCATGCCTGACACTCTTCCCAAAGCTTCTTCACCACTGGTGACTTCTCTCATCTTAAGTGAGTTTTATGGGCACAACTTGAGCTTCACTTACCCTTTTTTTTTTGCGGTACGCGGGCCTCTCACTGTTGTGGCCTCTCCTGTTGTGGAGCACAGGCTCCGGACGCGCAGGCTCAGCAGCCATGGCTCACGGGCCCAGCTGCTCCGCGGCATGTGGGATCTTCCCGGACCGGGACATGAACCTGTGTGCCCCGCATCAGAAGGCGGACTGTCAACCACTGCACCACCAGGGAAGCCCTAACCTTTTTATTTTTTAAATAGATCTTTACTGGAGTATAATTGCTTCACAATACTGTGTTAGTTTCTGTTGTACAACAAAGTGAATCAGCCGTATGCGTACATATGTCCCCATTTTCCCTCCCTCTTTAGCCTCCCTCCCATCCTCCCTATCCCACTCCTCTAGGTCATTGCAAAGCACCCAGCTGATCTCCCTCCCTGTGCTATGCTGCTGCTTCCCACTAGCTAACTATTTTACATTCGGTAGTGTATATATCTCGATGCTACTCTCACTTTGCCCCAGCTTCCCCCTCCCACCCCATGTCCACAGTCCATTCTCTATGTCTGCATCTTTATTCCTGCCCTGCAACTAGATTGATCAGTACCATTTTTTTTAAGATTCCATATATATATCTATATATTAGCATATGGTATTTGTATTTCTCTTTCTGACTTCACTCTGTATGACAGACTCTAGGTCTAACAACCTCACTACAAATAACTCAATTTTGTTTCTTTTTATGGCTGAGTACTATTTTGTTGTATATATGTGCCACATCTTCTTTATCCATTTATCTGTTGATGGACATTTAGGTTGGTTCCATGTCCTGGCCATTGTAAATAGAGCTGCAATGAACATTGTGGTGCATGTCTCTTTTTGAATTATGGTTTTCTCAAGGTATATGCCCAATAGTGGTATTGCTGGGTCATATGGTAATCCTATTCTTAGTTTTTTAAGGAACTTCCATACTGTTTTCCATAGTGGTTGTATCAATTTACATTCCCACCAACAGCGCAGGAGGGTTCCCTTTTCACCACACCCTTTCCAGCATTTATTGTTTCTCAATGTTTTCATAATGGCCATTCTGACCAGCATGAGGTGATACCTCATTGTAGTTTTCATTTGCGTTTCTCTAATAATTAGTGATGTGGAGCATCTTTTCATGTGCCTCTTGGCCATCTGTATGTCTTCCTTGGTGAAATGTCTACTTAGGTCTTCCGCCCATTTTTTAACTGGATGGTTTGTTTTTTTGATATTGAGCTCCATGAGCTGTTTGTAAATTTTGGAGATTAATCATTTGTCTGTTGTTGCATTTGTAAATATTTTTTCCCATTCTAAGAGTCATCTTTTTGTCTTGTTTCTGGTTTCCTCTGCTGTGCAAAAGCTTTTAAGTTTAATTAAATCCCACTTGTTTATTTTTGTTTTTATTTCCGTTACTCTAGGAGGTGGGTCAAAAAAGATCTTACTGTGGTTTATGTCAAAGAGTATTTTTCCTCTGTTTTCCTCTAAGAGTTTTATAGTGTCTGGTCTTACATTTAACTCTGATCCATTTGGAGTTTATTTTTGTGTATGGTGTTAAGAAGTGTTGTAATTTCATTCTTTTACATGTAGCTGTCCAGTTTTCCCAGCACCCCTCACTGAAGAGGCTGTCTTTTCTCCGTTGTATGTTTTTGTCTCCTTTGTTGTAAATTAGGTGCCCATATGTGTGTGGGTTTATCTCTGGGCATTCTATCTTGTCTGATAGATCTATCAGGTGCAAGATATTGATCTATATTTCTGTTTTTGTGCCAGTACCATACTGTCTTGATTACTGTAGCTTTGTGGTATAGTTTGAAGTCAGGAAGCCTGATTCCTCCAACTCCATTTTTCTTTCTCAAGATTGCTGTGGCTATTTGGGGTCTTTTGTGTTTCCATACGAATTGTAAAAATTTTTGTTCTAATTCTGTGAAGAATGCCATTGGTAGTTTGATAGGGATTGCACGGAATCTGTAGATTGCTTTGGGTAGTAGAGTCATTTTTACAATATTGATTCTTCCAATCCGAGACCATGGTATATCTCTCCATCTGTTGGTATCATCTTTAATTTCTTTCATCAGTGTCTTATAGTTTTCTGCATAAAGGTCCTTTGTCTCCCTAGGTAGATTTATTCCTAGGTATTTTTTTCTTTTTGTTGCAGTGGTAAATGGGAGTGTTTCCTTAATTTCTCTTTCAGATTTTTCATCATTAATGTACAGTAATGCAAGAGATTTCTGTGCATTAATTTTGTATCCTGCAACTTTACCAAATTCATTGATTAGCTCTAGCAGTTTTCTGGTGGCATCTTTAGGATTCTTTATGTGTAGTATCATGTCATCTGCAAACAGTGACAGTTTTACTTCTTCTTTTCCAATTTGTATTCCTTTAATTTCTTTTTCTTCTCTGATTGCTGTGGCTATGGCTTCCACAACTATGTTGAATAAAAGTGGCAAGAGTGGACATCCTTGTCTTGTTCCTGATCTTAGTGGAAATGCTTTCAGTTTTTCACCATTGAGTATGATGCTTACTGTGAGTTTGTCATATATGGCCTTTATTATGTTGCAGTGGGTTCCCTGTATGCCCATTTTCTGGAGAGTTTTTATCATAAATGAGTGCTGAATTTTGTCAAAAGCTTTTTCTGCATCTATTGAGATGATCATATGGTTTTTATTCCTTAATTTGTTAATGTGGTATATCACATTGATTGATTTGTATATATTGAAGAATCCTTGCATCCCTGGGATAAATCCCACTTGATCATGGTGTGTGATCCTTTTAATGTGTTGTTGGATTCTGGTTGGTAGTATTTTGTTCAGGATTTTTGTATCCATTTTCATCAGTGATATTGGTCGACAGTTTTCTTTTTTTGTGATATCTTTTTCTGGTTTTGATATCAGGGTGATGGTGGCTTCGCAGAATGAATTTGGGAGTGTTTCTCTCTCTGCAATTTTTTGGAAGAGTTTGAGAAGGATCAGTGTTAGCTCTTCTCTGAGTGCTTGGTACAATTCACCTGTGAAGCCATCTGGTCCTGGTCCCTTGTTTGTTGGAAGATTTTTAATTATGGTTTCAATTTCATTAGTTGTGACAGGTATGTTTATATTTTCTAATTCTTCATGGTTCAGTCTTGGAAAAATTGTACCTTTCCAAGAATTTGTCCATTTCTTCGTGGTTGTCCATTTTATTGGCATATAGTTGTTCGTAGTAGTCTCTTATAATCTTTTGTATTTCTGTGGTGTGAGTTGTGATTTCTCATTTTTCATTTCTAATTTTATTGATTTGCATCCTCTCCGTTTTTTTCTTGATGAGTCTGGCTAAGAGTTTACCAATTTTGTTTATCTTCTCAAACAAACCCCTTTTAGTTTTATTGATCTTTGCTATTGTTTTCTTAGTTTCTATTTCATTTATTTCTGCTCTGATTTTTATGAGTTCTTTCCTTCTACTGACTTTGGGTTTTCTTTGTTCTTCTTTCTGTAGTTTTAAGTATAGGGTTATATTGTTTATTTGAGGTTTTTCTTGTTTCTTGAGGTGAGACTAAATTGCTGTCAGCTTCTCTCTTAGAACTGCTTTTGCTGCGTCCCATAGTTTTTGGGTCATCATGTTTTTATTGTCATTTGTTTCTATGTATTTTTTTAATTTCTTCTTTGATTTCTTCAGTGATCTCTTGGTTATTTAGTAATGTACTGTTTAGCCTCCAGGTATTTATGGTTTTTACAGTTTTTTTCCTGTAATCGGTTTCCATCTCATAGCATTGTGGTCAGAAAAGATGCTTGATATGATTTCAATTTTCTTAAATTTACCAATGCTTGATTTTTGACCCAAGATGTGATCCTGGAGAAGATGTGTTCTGGCTGCACTTGAGAAGAAAGCGTATTCTGCCACTTTTGCGTGGAACATTCTATAAATATCAATTAAACCTATCTGGTCTATTGTGTCATTTAAAGCTTGTGTTTCCTTATTTATTTTCTGTTTGGATGATCTGTCCATTGGTGTAAGTGGGGTATTAAAGTCCCATACTATTATTGTGTTACTGTCGATTTCTCCTTTCATGGTTATTAGCATTTACCTTATGTATTGAGGTGCTCCTATGTTGGGTGCATAAACATTTATAGTTGTTATATCTTCTTGGATTGATTCTTGATCATTATGTAGTGTCCCTCCTTATCTCTTAAAACAGTCTTTATTTTAAAGTCTATTTTATCTGATATGAGAATTGCTACTCCAGCTTTCTTTTGATTTCCATTTGCATGGAATATCTTTTTCCATCCCCTCGCTTTCAGTCTGTACGTGTCCCTAGGTCTGAAGTGGGTCTCTAGCAGACAGCATATATATAGGTCTTTTTTTGTATGCATTCTGCCAGTGTGTGTCTTTTGGTTGGGACATTTAATCCATTTACATTCAAGGTTATTATCAATATGTATGTTCCTATTACCATTTTCTTAATTGTTTGGGGTTTGTTTTTGTGGGTCTTTTTCTTCTCTTGTGTTTCCCGCCTGGAGAAGTTTCTTTAGCATTTGTCGTAAACCTGGTTTGGTGGTGCTGAATTCTCTTAGCTTTCGCTTGTCTGAAAAGCTTTTGATTTCTCCATTGAATCGGAATGAGATCCTTGCTGGGGAGAGTAATCTTGGTTGTAGGTTTTTCTCTTTCATCACTTTACGTATATCCTTCCACTGCCTTCTGCAGAGTTTCTGCTGAAAAATCAGCTGATAACCTTATGGGGATTCCTTTGTATGTTATTTTTTGTTTTTTCCCTTGCTGTTTTTAATATTTTTTCTTTGATTTAATTTTTATTAGTTTGATTACTATGTGTCTCGATGTGTTTTTCCTAGGGTTTATCTTGTATGGGACTCTCTGTGCTTCTTGGACTGGGGTGACTATTTCCTTTCCCGTGTTAGGGAAGTTTTCAACTGTAATCTCTTCAAATATTTTCTCACACCCTTTCTTTTTCTCTTCTTCTTCTGGGACCCCTATAATTCGAATGTTGGTGCATTTAGTGTCGTCCCAGAGGTCTCCAAGGTTGTCTTCAGTTCTTTTCATTCTTTTTGCTTTATTCTACTCCTCGGCAGTTATTTCAGCCATCTTGTCTTCAGCTCACTTATTCGTTCTTCTGCCTCAGTTATTCTGTTATCGATTCCTTCCAGTGTTTTTTTCATTTCAGTTATTGTGTTGTTCATCTCTGTTTGTTTGTTCATTAGTTCTTCTAGATCTTTGTTAAACATTTCTTGTATTTTCTCAGTCTGTGCCTTCATTCTATTTCTGAGATTCTGTTACATCTTTACTATCATTACTCTGAATTCTTTTTCAGTTAGATTGCCTATTTCCTCTTCATTTATTTGGTCTTGTAGGTTTTTACCTTGCTCCTTCAGCTGTGACATATTTTTTGCCATCTCATGTTTTTTTTGTTTGTTTGGTTTTTTTTTAAATGGGTGGGATTGTGTTCCTGTCTTACTGGTTGTTTGGCCTGAGGCTTCCAACACTGGAGTTTGTAGGCTGTTGGGTAGAGCTGGTTCTTGGTGCTGAGATGAGAACCTCTGTGAGACCTCACTCCAATGAATATTCCCTAGGGTCTGAGGGAATACCCCTATTCTCTGTTAGTCCAGTGGTTCAGACTCGGAGTTCACACTGCAGGAGCTTCAGCCCAACCCCTGGCTCGTGAACCAACATCTCACAAGCTGCATGGGGTGGCAAAAAAAAAAAAAAAAAAAAAAGAAATAAAAAAAGAGAGAACAATAACAAAGTGAAAAATAAAATTAGGCTAGTAAATAACAGATATGTTAGAAAGAATATAAAAATCTAGATGAATCAACAAGTGGAAGGTACATCAGTACCACAATAGTGAAAAAGAGGAGGGAAAGGGAAAAAAAAAAAAGAAAGAAAGAAAGAAAAAAAGGGGGGTAAAGGCCTTGGCTGTGGAGGGCGGGACCTAAGCAAGGGTGAGGTTTGGGCGGTGGGCAGCGCCTATGCTTAGGACCCACAGGGCTGGAATAGGCCCTGGGGGCTGTCAGGGGCTGGGGCTTAGGCTCAAGGAACAGAAGTGGCCCAGGCCTGCCCCCCATCCCCGGTCTCAGAGGGTGGGGAACCTCACCTGGGAGCCCAGCAGGCTTCCTGGACTCAAGTGGGCGGGGCAAATGCCCTCCTCTCTTCTCCTGCTCCTCCCGGAGGGCCCCTCCCACCTGCCTCTCCTGATCTCCCCAGCCTCAGGGGTGCCAATCCTGTCTGGCCTCTACTTCTTCCCCCCCCCTCAGTCCCCCCACGTCCTATTGGTTCACTTGGGGGTTCCTCCCATCTCCTTAGGTGTCAGGGTCCTTCACCAGCCACCGGCAGGCACCCTAGTTGTGGGGAGATGCTAACTCGATGTCTTTCCACACGCCATCTTGACTCTGCCCCCTATCCTTTTTAAATCTAGTTGTTCTTGGCTTTCTTACATCTGAACATTCTCATTTTGTCTCCATTTTCACTGATGGCCATGTTCTTTATGTCAATAAGCTTGGTTTCCTCCCCAGTACTTGAACAATCCCAGACTTCTGCATATCTTTTTGCTCTTCTGGAATTTATTTTCTGTCTAATCTCCATATTCACCTGTTCACACTCTGAGCCTAACATATTCTGGGATTTTTATACCTCTCTGTTTCAGACAAGCAGCTGGCTCTGGAATAAATGACTAGTATCACTCCAGAGAAAAATAACTAGGCCTTACACACGTAAGATAAGCACAGAGTCAGCTGCTTTCTAAACTGTTTTTTAAATATGTTTATTTTACCTATTATTTTTTATTAGTCAAATTCCCATATATATGTAAGAGAAATCTAAACACAGGTACATAACTTCTTTTTAAAAACATATTGCTCAGCTATAGTATTTAACTTAATTTTATGTAGTTTCAAAAAACAAACAATTACACTTCTGAAATTGCCATGTTTCTTCAAAACCGCAAGTTCAAATGTACTGGATCAATGTTGTTATCATCATATACACTTAATGCACACACACACACGTGCAAGGTTATAGTTGAAGTGTTTTAATATTGATTCAATCATTCACAAATATCTAGCAGCCGTGTATAATACACAAAGTACCATGTTAGTTGCTATAAAAGGTAAAAATGTGGTTACAAATATAAATTCTCTGGGAGAAGTCAAACATATAGTCTAGTAAGAGGCTGAATCTAGCCATTGCAGTGAGAGTGGTGTAGAGTGAGTTCTGTGAAAGCTCAGAGAGGGAAGAAATCATATCCATTTAGGATGGTAAGAGATGGCATTGAGGAAGGGCCTTTTGAACTGCCTTCAAGAATTGTCAGTATTTCAGTAGCCAGAGATCAACAGCAGACATCACATTTGAAAGGGGTGGTGGTAACACAGTTGCTGATTTCGGAAAGGTCCATCCTTGACTGGAGACGAGTAAGTTCTGATTGTCCAGAGAATAAGATTTGTATGGAGAAATAATCGAAAATGTGGCTGTAAAGTTAAAGGAGGTCGTTTGGCCCAAGCTAATAAAGCACTAATGCTACTTGGGAGACAGCTGTACATCCAAGGCCCAGAATTCCTGTTGAGAAGGAGAGAAGTGATCTCTACACCCATTCTTACTAGTCTGATGACCAGCTTGAGTATGGGCAGTTATAAGAACCCATGGAAAAGGGGAGGCTGATAAAATGATAAAGAATTGTGACTTTGGAGTCGGATCAACCTGGTTTTCAATCCTAGTTCCACTGTTCAACTCCATGTGACACTTAGCAAATTAACTCTCTCTGTCTCAGTTTTATAAAATTGGGGTAATAACAGTACCTACCTCATAGGGATATTTTGAAGATCAAATGAGGTAATTAATGAAGAGGACTTAACAGAGTCTCTGGCTCTATAAGTGATAGTTGTTGTAGTTCCTAACCATTGTTTAATCTTGACCTTATCAAGGAGACATCCCTAGGGTACTTCCTCTTAGAGTCCTACAAGAGCAGGTTTCATCTATTACCTCTAATAGTATCTTATGTATTTCTCCTTGCCTGATACCTCAAACATTATTACTCATAAGTTCCGTGGGACATACTGAGAGCCTCATCTATTTGGGCCTTCTGACAGCATCCTCCCTATATTGCATTCCTCTGTTTTCCAGGGTATGCCTGTTACCTCTGATTTTTTCCCCCTGACTTCTGTGGTTACCTAAATTATGTAGATAAGTGTAGACTTCTTACTTATAATTTTATAATTTCTGAATCATTTCTTAGCTCTAACATTAAGCACTCCGTATTCTCCATTTATCAAATGCTATTCTGTTACTTTAATTTGAATTATTGATTCTCAAGCTTCAGTTTCTTTAACTCAAAAATGAAAAAAAAAATGTGAAAGCTATTGAGAAGCAAGAATGTGATATACACCAAGAATATAATTTAAGATTAAATACTGTTACCTTGTTATATGGTGTCTATTGAAGAATGAACTCTGACATAATTAGTTTATTTAAAAATTCAGCCTAAAGAAGTAAGTTTTGGAAAGTGTCAAAAATATTTCATTGCAAGGCAGACTTATTTGTAAGAAAATTTTAAGTTTTGAGGAGTATGGCATCAACTAAAATTGAAAACAAATTCCAAAAATGAAAGATTCCCTTTAGTTAAGGAAATCTTGATTTAAATTCCCACCCTTTCCATCTTATCACTTTAAGGAAATAGTTGAACTTCTTTGTTGCTCTATTCATTTATTTAAAAAATCTATTTCAATAGCAGACAGGAATACTTAAAGCATATATTTATAATATTATATGAACCATGATTTGATTTGAATTCAATCTGTTGATAGTTTAATAATTAATTTATATTTAATGCACATGTATACTATACCAATGACCACTTTTTTTCATTTTAAATATCTTCTAGCACCTCCAGTTTTTATACAAGAACCTGCTGATGTGTCTATGGAAATTGGCTCAAATGTGACATTACCTTGCTATGTCCAGGGTTATCCAGAACCAAAGGTTAAATGGCGAAGATTAGACAACATGCCCATCTACTCAAGACCTTTTTCAGTGAGTTCCATCAGCCAGCTAAGAACAGGAGCTCTCTTTATTTCAAGTAGGTTAAAGGAAATATATTTTATACAAATATATACATATAAATTATACATTTTTTATACATAGGTGTTGCTATGTTTAAAATAGTGAATTAATCGTGCCAACATATTTTGTTTGTTGCATTTCATTTTAAAATAATACTGAACTCATATCTAGGAATTGTCATAAATGAATAACATTTTATTCAATTTTATGTCATTACTATATCATATAGATTTATGAAGCAATATGACTTTCTTCATATCTCACTGTTTCTTATTGCAAATAGAGTCTCCTGGGCCTGTAGGTGGATAAGTAATCACATTTTATTGACTCTTGTACCACCTGTTGTATAGAAAGGTAAAATATTACTAGTAGTTAGTTAATGTTAATTTTGGGCCAAGAATACATAACCACATCATAGGGACACTATACACTATCAAAAATTTTTGATTAAAAGCTATATCTATCTGGAGCAAAACATTTTTTAAAAAGTCAAATATGCCATCATCCCAAACTTTTACCTGTAAGCTATTAAGCATTCAGATATTTGTAAACCCTTAGTACTCTTTCAAATATTGTTAAGAATAGTTGGATACTGGCACCAGAGGAGTAAAAACATTTAGATGATTAATTGATTTTTTTTTAATAAAATTGCATTTTTAGGGTATTTTGTAGAAAGCCCCCAATAAGTGATTTTCATGTTTATTAACAATATTAAATGTGCATTAGCCACTTAAACTTTCAATACAAATTAAACTGTCTAATTACAAGTGCTTACAGCTCTGTGCCAGGTGAAGACAGAAGTCAAATATGGGGTTCCTCACTCAGGCATTTTACAATCTACTGTCTGAGTGGATGGTACCTACCAGAATTACTCATTAGATTGGGTCAGATTGTGCAGGAACTGAAATGTGCAGGTGAAGAAATGTAGTTGGTGAGGTAGAAAATAGACCCCCAAGCTTCATAGGCACGAAAAGGCATGTGACAGTACTGTTTCAGAACAGCTCCCCTGCAGGATATGAGGAGACAGGAGCGGGAGGGAAGAATGGGGAGGATCATGTAGGTAGGGTGATGGTGGTGATGAGAAACAACCCAGAGGGAACAAATGAGACCTGAAAACAAATCAGTTAGCAGAAATGAAAGAAAAGTAAGAATAAAGGAGGGCAGTGTATTCACCGATGGTTGCCCAGTTGTTCAAACTAAATCATCTAAAAGGAAACTAGTGATGAGAAACTTAGCTCTCACTGGTATTTTGTATTTCTACAGAAATTAGCCCGAGTTGATAATATGGAGACTATCTTGGTTAGAAACAATGTATAACTTATTAACTAGGTGATTTGCTGAGCTTTCCTTGGCAAATGAATGTTTGCTAATTTTGAGAGTGAACACTGTGCTTACCAGATGCAGTTCTGCAGTTATATACATGTGGTTAACAGAGTAGAAACTTGGTCACTGCTCTTTATTTGGGATAGTATGGAACTATTCATGATGGAAAGCTGTGTTTTTCTCTGCCAATGTCTTATCAATAGATTAAACTGTGCCTATTTTAGTTAAGATAGTTGCAAAGGTGACGATCAATCCCCTATTTAAAAATCTTCTCTTGACTCCCCAGTTGCTCCTAAGGTAAAACTTTGCTGTTTTATAAGGCACCAGGCTACCCCTTCATCTTCAGGCTCCTGACTGTGCCCACACGGCCTGTAACCCAGCGATCCTCATCCTAGTATTTATTTTATAAATATCCTTTTTATTATTCTGAAAATTCTATGTATTTGATCAACGTACATAATAAAAATTATTTTAACATGCAAAATATAGTACAAAGGAAAACAAAGGAAAGTAATTTTTATTAAAATAATATGTATTTAAATAGATAATACTCTGGCAATGCTCATACAATATGTATACATGTTATGTATATCACCATGAATTTGAGAGCTAAAATGTAGACTGATACAGAAATATGGGATTGATGACTCAAAAACTCCAGGCTGGTGAAGTGATTTTCTGAAATGGTGGGCAATTCTTGAAAGAGTTCTTTCTTTCTTCCACTTATACAGAATTAGGTTGTAGGCTCAAATAATTATAAACAAAGTCATCACATCCATGAATTTCCAGTGGGGCCTTCAAAAGTCTTGGTGAACCTGGGATATTGTTCCTTTCGTGAATCCCCCCCCCATGCATCGTCTCCCTAGTTTTTGCCAGTAGACTCCCCTGATCATTGGACCAATGAAAGCAATCTCCCCTGGAAACCTCCAAACGCCCCCAGGGTGGTACTGCAGCTTTCCATTCTTTGAACAGACCATGATTTTTCAAGTCATGCTCTTGCCTTTGCAGCCCATTAGGTTTGGACTGCCCTTCCTCTGTTCTACCTACTGTTTCAGGTACAGCTTAGGTATTACCTCCTATGTGAATCCTTCCCGAACTCCTCCTTGTGCCATCAGTCACTTCTGTCTCTGTGCCCCCATAGCTCATTGTCTGAAGCTCAAATCAGAGCAGTCATCACACTGTGGTACGATTGTTGCTTTCAAGGTATGTCTCCTCCCCTAGAATGGGAACTACCAGATCACAAGCACGGTGCCTGGCACATAGTTAATGCTCCACAGATGATGTTGAATGAGTAAATAATCTCTTCTTTTTAGACTTATGGGCAAGTGATAAAGGAACATATATTTGTGAAGCTGAAAACCAGTTTGGAAAGATCCAGTCCCAGGCAACAGTAACAGTGACAGGACTTGGTAAGATCAATTAAGTACTTAGACACCACACTTTTTGAAAACATCAGACTCCTCTTAGTACGTCATCTCTTGCCTGTACCATTAAAAACAAACAAAAAAAAACCCAGGTAAACATCTGATTACTACATTAGCCTTCCTTCTCCCCACCCTATTTCATATTTCATGATGTTAGAACTGGAAATAGAGATCATCCTCTTCAAGCTCCTTATCTTTCATTTGAAGAAATGAAGGTCAATTGAATAAATTCATTTAAGTCTTAAGTATGAGTACACACACACACACACACAACACACACACATGTTGTGGTGGTGTGCTTTTCTAGTTCTTTTCTTTACACTTATTATTTTAGTCCACATGGAATTATGTCTGTGTATGATATGAAGTAAGAATATAATATCAATTATTTCCAAGTAGTAAGACACTTGTTTTAATATTTTTATTGCATGTTCTCTTCCCACTGAGTAAAATACCCATTTGGTCACATGCTAAATTTATAATCTTATGTCTATTCCTTGGAATTCTATTTATGCACTAGTCCTACATTGTTTAAATTATTACACCATTTATTGTGATTTTTAAATCTCATTAATACACTTCTATAAAATTTTCTTTATGTATCTCCCTTAATTCATCTACGTATATTTAAATTTCCCAAGAAGACTCTCTTAGAGATTTTGCTTTGATTTATGTAGAATTACTTCCCTGATTTCCATCTAAGAGTCCACCTCATTTTATTTGCCTGAGCTGTTATGACAGCCTCCTCACTAATCTCATCCCTTCCACTTTTTCCTTGTCCGGTAAGTTCTCAGATTGATATTTCCTGAAAATGGTTCTGATGATTCCACTCTTCTATTTATCCATGCTTTCAGTCACTCTCCATTTGAATACATTGCAAATTTCTTGGCTTGACTTTTCTGCCCTTTCATGCCACAGACTTATTCTTTTTTACTTTCTCTGCTTCTTTGCTATTACCTGTCCTCTTGCCATTCCCTCTGCTTAGAAGGGTCCTTTATCTCTATCTTCCAATTCATACCCATGTACATTTAAAAATCTTGTTCTTGAAAACTCCATTTCTAATAGCATAATTAGTAGTCATCTTTGCCTATAAAAGAGTTTGCTTTCCTTTGGATGAAATAGCATTGACAGTGCCTGTGTTCTCTCTCTGATTTAGTTGCTCCACTCATCGGAATCAGCCCTTCAGTGACCAGTGTAATTGAAGGACAGCAGCTGACTTTGCCTTGTGTTCTATTGGCTGGAAATCCCATTCCAGAACGTCGGTGGATTAAGAACTCAGCCATGGTAAGAACATTTTAAATCCATGCATTCATATTCCTCTGGTGTAATATGAATTCATATTCATATATTGCCTCTTGTGTAAGAGGCAATGTATTCCAAACATTGAAATTTTAATGTAATAAATATACAAACATATATTTTTTAAGTGTACCAAAACTTTTCTTCAGTATTAACATGTTTATGCAGTTCATATTATTTTGAAATTAATATGATGGAGAAATAGTCAATGGTGTAATTTTTATAATTTTGTAACTAGTAAACTCTTCAGAATATGTAATAACTGAAGCAAGTATGAAGTTTTTTCCCATAGGATTTAAATATTTTATATCCTTCTTTACAGGACATAATAAAATGTTAATATTCTCATAACATTCTTTCATTTTATATATTAATCTTTATTGTTATCGTCAAACGTTCTTTTATTGTGAACTATTTTAAAATGTGGATCTACTTTGTGTCATTTTTCAATGCATAACTTTTGATTATGAAGGAATGCGAAAAATTTTCACGGTTGTAAGGAATTATTCTGTAAACATGCTATCTATAGCAATAAATTTTCACCTAGTCCAGAGCATTTTTCCTTCCATTTTCCAGAGTATTTAGACTTACTCCCTTATTGAAGTACCAATTAAAAGTGAATTGATTCCATGGGATAAGATGTAAAATTGTTTGTATTTGCATAAAAACCTGAGAAAAATGAGTGCACCTCACTCAATAATAAATGCCCTTATAACATTGGATGATACTGTTTGAGCACTAAAGTACCCTATGATCGAACAAAATGCATAAATGTTACAGAGTTAGAGGTGATGATTCTTAACGGAAACCGTTGTCAGCCTTCTCTCATGCAGTTCCTATATCATACATTGCCCTCTAATATTATTTGTATCTGTCACTGAAAAGGGTGCATGTTGAGATTAAGTCACATTCTCTCAGCTTGAATGATGCCTGTTTGCCAGAATGAAAATGTCAGATGGCTTGGAAGTGGTAGTAAAGCCTTCTTGAAAAAGAACAAATTAAGCCAAAAGTAAAAGTGAAATTTGGGTCCTTCGTGATAATAAAAATTACAGAAACAGGGAATTAGTGTTGTTTCTATTTCTTTCCCTTTCCAATATGTGCATAATTCTGACAGATGTCAGTGGGTAGAATTTTTGGTGGTATATCACAGTGACATACAATTGATGCTACTCTTGGTAACATTTTATTCTCATCATTTTTCACTTAAGGGTGTTAAAATATTTTGTTATTTTATAACACATTTAATAACCCAGTTGGAGAAGAAAGCAGATCTGGTTTGGGCTTACACAATATTGCCTGTTTAATTAAAAATGACTTTTTTTTTTTCCTTCAAGTTGGTCCAAAATCCTTACATCACTGTACGCAGTGACGGGAGTCTCCATGTTGAAAGAGCTCGGCTGCAGGACGGGGGCGAGTATACTTGTGTGGCCAGTAATGTTGCTGGAACCACTAGCAAAACTACCACTGTGGACGTGCATGGTAAGAGGCGCACCCATCATAATTCTTTCCAAACCATGTTCAAAGCTGGGTTCATATCTTTAAATCAAATAACTCTGTTCTTCTAGTTTTAAGAAGCAGATATCTTTCCTAATTGTTATTCTTAACAAAAAGCCTTATTTCTTGAACAATATTTACATTGTTAAGCCTGTTTCCAGATTTCCCTTTTCTGTATATACAAAAGGACATTATTGGGAGTCACTTGCTGAGTCTCTCCAGGGGCTTTTGTAAGTGGTTTCTTAATTGATAAAGTGAACTCAGCTCTCAAAGAGTTATGTTTAAAAGGACATTTTAATTTCAGGAAAGCTGAACTTGCTGTGCCATCAAAACTGCCTCTTCTCGGATCCTGCCAGAAGCATTTTCTTACTAATGACCCCTTTGTGTGTTCGCTAGAAATGACCTAAACTTTTCTAAAGGCCACTTCATGTGCTCCAAACAGTCTTTTTGCGTGTTAAATAACTTAAAGGTCACAAATAAAAAAATCCAGAAACCATCTTTTTTCCATTCGTGAGTAACCGTTACCAACTTTTTACATCTCAATAAATAACAGCTTCATAGCTTAAGAAATTGTCGTCACTTCTTTTGTATATCTCCTTTAAAGACTTTGCTTTTTAAAGCGTCGTATTAAAAACTAGCTCTGTGTACAGGGATAAAAGTAGAATAGAACATTTATTTTTAGTAGTTGATTCAGTCTTTTTTAGGGCCTGGATTGGAGAATCCAGTAATTTCCAAATTTTGCTTGTTCTGTTGAAATTTTCACTGGATACGGGACATCTTTTTAATGTGTGCTTCTCATTGTAAATAGCGTCTTCTACCTCTTTCAGTCCTGTACCAATCTTGTACCAATCTCCACCAACATTATGTGAGATATTCTTGAAGAAATACCAAAGTAACATTAAATTAGTTGAGTAAATACATAATGTCAAATTGGGTATAGCTGTGTTTAACTATTTTTTAAAGAAGATCAGTCCATACATTTTGCGGAGGGTGCTTATGGACCAGTTTGAGAATCTACGGTAGAAATGCATTCATGTCATCTCCCTTTGGCATCTAGCAACTGCCTAGGATATTGTGTTGAGAAGAATTCTGATATAAATTTTCACTTGGGTGAAAGAGTGACATGATTAGTTGTGATGTCCGCCAGATCCGAGGAGTATGGAGAAGACAGACGAACCAATGATGTGGTTTATCAAGATGCAAAAAGTTTTAACAGTTAAAAGTTTAAAAGGTCGTTTCACAACATCGTTTCATCCATCTTAGGCCAAAATGAGTAACTGATTTAGTTAATAAGATTAAGAAAAATTAACCCAGCATTTGACATGAACTAAACCAAACAGCTATTTAGAGGACAGATTTGCCTTTGAGTTGGATGTGATCCAGTATCACAAATTCTGTATACCTCTGTATTTATGTTAATTTCATCACTCTGCCTCTCCACTTTTAAGAGTATTTATTATATCCTGAGATAAACCATAATGGAAAAGAATATTAAAAAAAGAATGTATATGTATATATATATATATATATATATGTATAACTGAGTCACTTTGCTGTACAGTAGAAATTAACACCACATTGTAAATCAAAGGCTCTCAAAGAATTCTTAGAAGAATTGAATTAACGAATGCCCATATAAATAAGTGCAAATTAAAATGACAAACTATTTAATTGTCACGTTGATTTACATAGATTGACAATCTGGAAAGAAAAACTCTTCCATACTCAAATGTCATCAGATTTGAAAACCGTTGCCTAAATTTGCCACTTGCCTTTATAGCTGTCTAACTGAATATGTATTTAAGAAAATGGCTTATTCCATGTTGCCATAAAATGACAGCAAAGTTGAAAGTTGACTATTCCATGATGATTCTGGAAATTAAATTTCTCACTTTAGAGAGTAGCCTGACATTCTTGTCTATGGCTGGGAATTTACTGCCAATTCTTTAAGAAGATATGATCTAAAGAATAATCCCAGCCTTAGGAAAATACAAGGATGTAGCAAAGCTCATCTAAGCCTTTCAAAAGGAAGCTTTTGCACTGAGGTCTCTGGTTTCTCTTGTTCTGGCAAACTTCTACTCCAGGGTAGCTGGGATAATTCTAGAGAAATTTGACTTAAAAACAAGAGCCACAGTGAGTGCTTGAGCTCTAGGGAACAGCTCCAGTCTCATCTTTCTGGGGGAAGGAAAGGAAATTCCTGGTATATATTGGGCTTTCATTACGTTCCTTGTGCTGTGTTAGGTACTTTCACGTATGGGAGCTTTTTTTTTTTTTAAGATTTATTATTTAATTAATTAATTAATTAATTTTTTTTGGCTGCGTCGGGTCTTAGTTGTGGCATGCAGGATCCTCGTTGAGGCATGCGGGATCTTTTGTTGCAGTGCACAGGCTCTTCGTTGTGGAGCGCGGGCTTCTCTCTAGCTGTGGTGTGCAGGTTTTCTCTTCTCTAGTTGTGGTGCGTGGGTTCCAGAATGCATGGGCTCTGTAGTTTGTGGCACACAGGCTTCTCTCTAGTTGAGGCACCCGGGCTCAGTAGTTGTGGCACGTGGGCTTAGTTGCCCTGTGGCATGTGGGATCTTAGTTCCTTGATCAGGGATGGAACCCGTGTCCCCTGCATTGGAAGGCAGATTCTTTAACATTGGACCACCAGGGAAGTCCCTGGGAGCTTCTTTAATCAAATTCTTTATTTTGAGAACATTGAGTATTGATAATTTTTTGTATGCAAGTTGGTTATGATGAACAGATATATACAGAATAGAATGATGAAGTCTTCCCTTTCCTTTTGCTTCCAATCATATAATGTCAATTCTTTAGTTGCTTTCTAAAGTCAAAAGATATGCATTCTTAGTGAAAAATATTGACTGGGCTTCCCTGGTGGCACAGTGGTTGAGAGTCCGCCTGCCGATTCAGGGGACGTGGGTTCGTGCCCCGGTCCGGGAAGATCCCACATGCCGCAGAGCGGCTGGGCCCGTGAGCCATGGCCGCTGAGCCTGCGCGTCTGGAGCCTGTGTTCCACAACGGGAGAGGCCACAACAGTGAGAGGCCCGCCTACCGCAAAAAAATATATGTATATATAGACTTAAAATCTTGTATTTTAGACTTTTAAATGTAAACTCCTGAGGCCTTTCAAGCTTTACTTTTGAATTCCTTTTACGAAAATAGATTCTATTTTCGAGGTTAAATTTAGTAGCTTGCTAAGTGATTCTTGTGTATAGACAGGTATTTAATCTGTAGTGGTTAAACAGTCCATTTCTCTGGAGGTGAGGTTAAGTCAGCTCACTGCAGCTTAACGGGGTAATGGAGAATGGTGTAAGATATGTTAAGTGTGTAACTCTGTAGTTCTAGCTTGAATTTCCTGAAAATACGATTTCCTTCAGTTCTCTCTTATTTTTGTTAGGAAAATCAACTTAATTTACTACTTGATTTTAAGTGTTTATTAAATTCTTCAGATTGCAACTATTTTATTTACTTTATTACACTCCCTTACAAATTGCCATACGTTTCTAACAGAAAAGGTTGTCTTTGCTAGTTTTTAGAAATATTCGTATATCCTGAAAATGTTCAACTTTAAACTTGTGAGGCTAAATGGAAGGACGGGTGCTCAAATTCTGCATATTGCTTCCTTTTCCAGTTCTGCCAACCATTCAGCATGGACAGCAGGTACTCAGTACCATTGAAGGCATTCCAGTAACTTTACCATGCAAGGCAAGTGGAATCCCCAAACCATCTATCATCTGGTCCAAGGTAAATGACGTATCTAGTGATGTTTGTTAATAATATGTGTTGCTACAACAATATTTGAATATTTTCATACATGGAACTTGTCACTGTACCATAGAACCTTACAGAAAGGAAAACCCATAGTCATACGTCTTAGAAGGGACCTTAAAATGTCCTTAGTTCATTCAACTACTTGATGCTTAAATAGTATTAACACAACAGTGAACACTAATGCAGCACATTCTTTGCACCGGGGACTTTTCTAAGCACTTCACATGTTGTAGCAGATCCTCTTTTACTCCTTGCCACATCCCCTAAACCCTTTTGACTTAAGCTCAGCTCTGGTGGACTGCTCCATGGTCTCTGCCAGGGTCACTCTTCATGCATGTACCTCTCTAGTTTGGGGACTCAGGGCTTTCTCCAAAACCCCACAACGCCACTTAGCCTGCTGAGTGGTCAGGGAGTACAAGAACATTAAATCCTGGGAGAGGGAGGTGTCCCATATAAATGTCCCACTTCTCATCTATCAGAAAAATCCTTCTGGGGTGCATCTACATAGTTTCTCAGAAGGCCCCGAGCACACTGAGCTTGTAAGCCCAGCCACGGAGGAAACCAGGGCAGTGAAACCCTTTATTAGCTTTCCTTCCTTCTTGCCTCACTTTCCAACTGTCCTCTTCAAGCCCCTGGGAATCACTTTCCAAGTAAACTTCCTGACTCCAAATCTTTATCTAGGACTCTGCTCTTCTGGAAGCCAAAATAAGACACATAGATGAACTCATTTATCCCCCTCAGTATCCCTGTCGTGAAGTTCTCTGGCTTTTCCTTATGTTCTTGCAGTGAGGAAAGAAGGACTTCCTTCTTCCATTTCCTGAGGAAGTCCTTTCCATCTTTCAACAGCCATGAAGGTGGCATATTTTCTGTAGATTAAATCTGGTAGAGAGAAAGTAATATAAAATGGTGGCATAATAATGAAATATGGCGTTTGTATATTTAGGGTCACAACCAAAGTATTTTGTCATAACATCTAATTTTATACTTCTAAAAATCTCTGAAATATAGAGAAGTTGGTTTTGACATCCGTAAATTAAATTGAAAGATTAAGATTTCTGCATCCTGGGCACAAAAATATGGTGGTGAAGCGGATCCCCCAAACTGCACAGTCTCTGGTACTGAGTAGAAGCTTAATGCGTTTTAGGGAAATGTAAAAATGAAATCTTCTTTACACGATGGCCTTTGAGCTGGGATCATGCACAGAAGTTAAGAGTTTAGGCCCCCAAGCCTGCCTGCCTGGGTTCGAGTTCCAGTTCTACCACTGACTGACTGTTTGGCCCTGGGCAAGTTACTCTGCCAAGCCCCCAGATTTAATGCTGTCATCTGTAAAACGGGTTGTAGTAGTTCCTACTCATAAGATTGTTGTGAGCATTAACATAATTAATTCATGTGAAGTGCTCAAAACGGTACCTGGCTTAGCATAAACAAACACTCATCCCATCTGCTGCTACCTCATGCTCTCCACTTTTTTTTTTTCTTTTTTTTTTTATGGCGGTACATGGGCCTCTCACTGTTGTGGCCTCTCCCGTTGCGGAGCACAGGCTCCGGACGCGCAGGCTCAGCGGCCATGGCTCACGGGCCCAGCCGCTCCGCGGCATGTGGGATCTTCCCGGAGCGGGGCACGAACCCGTGTCCCCTGCATCGGCAGGCGGACTCTCAACCATTGCGCCACCAGAGAAACCCCATCCCCTCCACTTTTAAGTAGCTTTGGAATGAAGGGGATCTAGTTTGGTATGAAGAAATGTCACCTTTGCATTGTTTGTTTAATATTTCTTACAAAGAGCTTTCTTCAAATTAGCATTCTTTCAATCTAGTATTTTCCCCTTTAGAGATTTTTTTCTTCCTCTCTTTTCTTCCAGACATTAAGTCACTCCTTTATTATCTTAAAAAACACTTTTTGCTCTGTGCTGTTTTGCAGAAGGGCGAGCGGATTTCCACCAGCGGTGCTAAGTTTTCCGCAGGGGCTGACGGAAGTCTATATGTGGTGTCCCCTGGAGGTGAGGAGAGCGGGGAGTACGTCTGCACCGCCACCAATGCAGCCGGATACGCCAAAAGGAAAGTGCAGCTGACTGTCTATGGTGAGAGCCCTCGGGGAGGAATGTTTTTCTTTGACGCTGTCTGTCTGCCAAAACTCACATTTCTCTCCCAAATAATGTTACTAGAGGGCTGTACCCCTAAAGTGAACTGCTTTTCCAAGTTTATAGTTTTGTACAAAAAATGCATTTTTCCTGCCAACCAACATCTCCTCTACTTAGATTTTGATTTAAAGGGAGAGGAATTGTATAGCCTTTCGGAAAAATTTTATGGTGTTTTCCCAAGGAGTACGCTTATGTCACCCAACCCTCTTTAGAAACACCACTTAGTTAAAACTTAGTTAAAACAAAGCCAAACCTCAGCTATATCTTGGTTAGTGCTCTGCCTTGAGGGGTTGCTTTTACAGATGCTAGATTCCAGAAGGGCATTTCAGCCGACCTCTGCATTGTGTTCTGAAAGAAGGAGCTAAAAAGGAAAACTTTCTAGTCCTTTTCCTTTAAGCTCTCACGATGTGTGTTAATGGAAAGCTTTAGATACGTCCTGAGACTTTGGAACAAACAGCATCTTTTTGCAAATTACTGAAGAATATTAGTAGTCCCCATTTTAGTGTGAATTAAAGTGTGCTTTGTTTTCAATGTACTGTTTCCCTTTCAAAACTTGTGTTTGTTTTAGTAAGGCCCAGAGTGTTCGGAGATCAACGAGGACTGTCCCAGGATAAGCCTGTTGAGATCTCAGTCCTTGCAGGGGTAGAGGTGACACTTCCATGTGAAGTGAAGAGCTTACCCCCACCCATAATTACCTGGGCCAAAGAAACCCAGCTCATCTCGCCATTCTCTCCAAGGTAGGGGACCTGGGATGAATCGAAACATGTGAAACATAATCTCTTGGGACAGGTGACTGTACTTGTTCAGGTTTTCAAATGTCTCAAAAAAAAAAAAACTTTTAAATTTGAGATAATTTACACGTACATTCGAGCCTACAGAAAATATATATACCTTCTAAGTCATTCTTTAATAGCAGAAATGCTAACACCCAGCTTTGACATAATTTCCCACTGGTGCATTCTACAAGGTAGTTATGAAAATGGAGTGGATTTGTATGTAGATCCTGGTTAGCACAAAGGGCATAGTATAAAATTCCAGTAATCCCAGATGAGCAATAAAACACAATACATTCTCTAATATCTAGGATTTGACTTTCATTAGATGACTTTGTAAAAATCTTCTTGATTGAACTTAAACCCTTATACAAATAAAGGCCCACTGAAACAACATATTTGATAGGCTAAGTGACGTGGAAAGCAGAATGCCAGAGCCCTTAAGAGCGCAACCTTTGTTGCCATGCTGATGTGAGTTTTAATTTACCTCCACCACTTAAAGCTTACCTGAAACTTAGGCAGTTTTTTTCAGTGGGCCTCTTTGAACCTCAGATTTCTTGTTTATAAAATGGGTATAATACCTGAAAGGATGATATAAGATAATGTACATTCCATATCCCGTCTCTGTTTCTCAAAGAATGGTAGCAATTACTGTTTTAACTCAACATCATGCCAGAAGTTACTGGCGGAATAAGAATTACAGTCTCTAGCTATTGTCTGTTAGACTTGTTGATGTATGGTTATGAAGCTATAAATTCATGCCACAGTAGTTTCCCTACCACTGGTGAGAAAAAAAGTAAACAATTAAGAACTACTTTACTATTTGTTTGAAAAAATATTTGCCTCGAATATTTTTGAATAGAAGAAATACCACATTTCAGATAAAGTTGAAGTTTCATTGTTCCCCTCCTCAGTCATAATCTCTTTTCTCCCTTCCCAGGGGCACAAACACTGACACAGACTTGGTGTATATCCTATGCATACATCCTTAAATAGTATAGAATATTGTTTTCTCTATTTTTAATTTTGTTTTGTGTACTTGTTTTCAATTTACCATTGTAACATGTTCTATATTATTATTCTACTGCTTGCTTTATTGAGTCAACATTTAGCCATTTTATACATATATTCAGTTTATTCATTTTAACTACCATATACATATTCTACATTTTATTTATACATTTCCCTGTGTATGGACATTCATGTTCTTGTTTGTTTTGTCTTTCTACATTTTCTTCTTTTCTTTTTCTTGGTTTTAGAAACGGCTTTTCAGGGAATATCTTTTTTTTTTTTTTTTTTGCGGTACGCGGGCCGCTCCCCGCTGTGGCCTCTCCCGTTGCGGAGCACAGGCTCCGGACGCGCAGGCTCAGCGGCCATGGCTCACGGGCCCAGCCGCTCCGCGGCATGTGGGATCTTCCCGGAGCGGGGCACGAACCCGTGTCCCCTGCATCGGCAGGCGGACTCTCAACTACTGCGCCACCAGGGAAGCCCATCAGGGAATATCTTTTTATATCTCTCTTTGTATGCATATGCATGTTTCTTTGCGACTTGTACCTAGAAGCCCAATTTCTAGTTAGAATGAATTACTGTTTTCACCTTTGTAGACCGTGCTTAACTGCCTTCTGAAGGGGCAATCCTGATTTACCTTCCATCAACAGAATATAAGTGTACCTTTTGCCACATTATAATCAGTGCATGGTGTTGACTGACTTAAAATTTTTTGCCATTCGTCTGGATGTGAAATGGTGTCTTGCAACTGTCTTACTTTTCACGTGACTGAACTCTAGTGAGCCTGGAATGTTTTCCCTTGTTTGTTGGCCATTTGTGTTATCTGTGAATTGCCTCTTTAAACCTGCTGCAATGTTCTGGTGAGTTGTTTCTCTTTTTCTTATTGAATGTAGAAATTTGGTTTTTGTTCTCAATAACAATCCTTTGTTTGTTGTACGTGTTGAAAATATCTTCTCTCGGTCTACTCCTAGCCTTTCAGGTTTATGTATGGTGTCTGGTGTACAGAATTTAAAAATTTCTATGTAGCTCAAGGTGTTAATCTATTATTTTTTTAGATTTCTGCTTTAGGAAGATCATAAACAGAACTCCAATGTTTTATTGCAATTTTTAAGTTTGTTTTCACATTTTGGATTTTAATACATCTGAATTTTTATTTTGTGTGTGGTATTCGGTAGTGCTCTAATTTTATTTATTTATTTTTCCCACGTGGAGAGCCACTTGCCCAACACCATTTTGGAATAATCAGTCCTTTCCTGACTTTTTGTAACACCACCTCTGATATTGCATATTACATGTTGAGTTCTCATACATGCTTAAGTCTTTTTTTTGAAGGGGGGGTTCCATCTTTAACTGTTTATCTATTTGTCTGTCTCTGGGCCCATAGCACACTTTATTTGTCTTAGCTTACGAGAAATCTTGATAGTAAGTAGGTCTATTTGACCCCCTCCCTGTTAAAGCTATTTTAGCACAATTAACATAATAACATTTTTATATGTAGATCTGGTTTACCTAACTATATAAGAGGAATATATTCAGTATATATCTGAGAATGGCATATGTACTTTTTTGCCTTTATTTTAGGATACTAAACTTTTAAATGAAGCATTGTAGAAAAAAGCAATAATGTGTTCAGAGTATATTTAAAGTTTATTAAACTATACATTTGCTTTGTAAAGTTGCAACTTAGCAAAGCAGAGAGATGTACAATTATTTGACGATGTCAGGCCCTTACATTAGATTTAAATGTAAAAGAAAACTGATTTTGGTATTTGTAAGAACATCATACAGAATACACAAGACAATTTTGATAATTATGAAAATTCCTGACTTTTAAGGTATATAGAAATGACATTATAGATGGGAGAATGGTTTGAAAAAGAGCTTGCAGAGTAGTAATTTCACATTGAATTGTAGCTGCATAGGGGATATTTAAATCCTCATACTTTATGGTCTACTCTCTGGTTTCTTTCTTTTAGACACACGTTCCTTCCTTCTGGTTCAATGAAGATCACCGAGACCCGCGTTTCAGATAGTGGGATGTATCTTTGCGTTGCCACAAATATTGCTGGGAACGTGACTCAGTCTGTTAAATTAAATGTCCACGGTGAGTTTTGAAATGAAGGCATATGCTATGGCATATACTGGCCACAGGGAGACCTATTGTCCCAGTTTCTTTGATAATTAACCTCAAATTGTATAGAGAGTAATTATAGAAAAATTTTCTAAAATCTGAGACTTGTGATTTCCTTTCAGTTACTCTGAAATCTTTATCTGCCATCTGTAAACAACTCTCCCCTTTTTCCTCAGATGCACAGTATTAAAATTTTGGATCTCAATTTTCCTAGATGTCTACAGTCACTTATGACTATTGTTGATACACCATAAAAAAAGAAAATGTGTTTAGACCGGTGGCTTTTTGTTGAAGTGAATGTGAATGCCCAAGGAAGAACTTAATAGCATATAAATGGTCATTTTCAATGTTTATAGAGCTCAGCCACTGAAAACATTCTGCTCCTGGGATTCTTTAACTACTTTAAAACTCTCTAGGTAGTCTGCTTTCTTCTCTCAATTTGCCATAGTCTATCTATTGATAATTACTCATTCATTCAACACATGCTTAGTGAGCGCGTGCTGTAAGCCACACATTCAAATATCAGAAGAAATTTTCTCAAATAGTTTTGACCTGATTCCACTCTCAGATCAGTCACTGCAGTAGCGTCCTCTTGACTGTGGGATATGAAATCCAATGAGAGTTCTGTCATTTACTAGCATTAGGCATATTACCTCCCCTCGTCTATATTTAATTTTCTCTTTCATAAAATGATGATAATAATACAGGCATATCTTGGAGATATTACTGTTTTAGTTCCAGACCATCTCAATGAGGCAAATATGGCAATAAAGTCAGTCACACAAATTTTTTGGTTTCCCAGTGCCTATAAAAGTTATGCTTACACTGTACTGTAGTCCATTAAGTGTGCAATAGCATTCTGTCTTTTAAAATAATGTACATACCTTAATTTAAAAATACTTTATAGCTAAAAAATGCTAACCGTCATTTGATAATGCAGGGTTGCCGTAAAACTTCAATTTGTAAAAATTGCAATATCTGTGAAGTGCGATGAACCAAAGCACAATAAAATAAAATAAAGTATGCCTGTACTATCAAACTTAAAAGTTTGTTGTAAGGGAAAACCTTTAGAATATACTGGTTAAATATTAAGTCTTAACAAAAGGACAGAGGAATGGGGTTTGCTAGGGAAGTAAAGTACATAAATTCTAATCATATTCTTATGAGTCAACTTGATTATAGTTCATAATGCTTGTATGTGGAACGCAATACTACTTGCCAGTGTTTTGATAAATTATCTCATTTAAATTTCTGAAGGAATGTAGATAAAGGGAAATAATAGAGGCTTTATCTTGATTTTCTTCTCTGAAATTAACAAAAGCTTTTATTAGAAATATTTCGTACTGTCTGGCTAAACCTTCCACAAAGAGAACAAAAACTAAGAATACATGGAGAGAAATGCTTTTTGTTTTGCTCACTTAGATGATAGAAATTAACTGGATTGCCATTTAAGAGGGCTTTAAACCTTAAGTTATTTACATATTATAAGAAATCTGACATCATTAAATGCTTACTTTTCCTCGAGTTTGGAATGAGGAGTTTTATATTCATTATTTCCCATAACCCTTGCAGTGTGTTGGTATTGAAGAGGTTATTTTGCCTAGATTATCAAGGAAACAGGCCTCAGGAAATTCACTGAATTGCCCTAGATCACACAGCTAGTTAAGTGGCCTGAGCCTGGATCCAAATCCTGAGATTATTCCACTGTCTTATGCTGCCTCTTGGTAAGGAGCTCTCATTTAAAGTGAGAAAAGGAGGAATTTTTTAAAACTTGGATTATTAATACTGAGTTGCTGTTTCCAGTGCCTCCAAAGATACAGCGTGGCCCTACAGTTATGAAGGTCCAAGTTGGTCAAAGAGTGGACATTCCATGCAGTGCTCAAGGGACACCTCTTCCTGTAATCACCTGGTTTACAGGTGGAAGCGCCATTTTGGTTGATGGACTGCAGCATATTAGTCATCCAGATGGAACATTCAGCATCGACCAAGCTGTGCTCTCCGATGCTGGCATATATACATGTGTCGCTACTAACATAGCAGGCAGTGATGAGACGGAGATAACGCTACATGTCCAAGGTGATTTTTGGCCTAGGAAAATATTTGTACAGTGGGGGAAAAACCCTGGAGTCTATACAGAATATATAGTCTTGGATGGTCTTGGATCACTTTCAGAAGATTTCTATATAACTTTTATGACTCTCTAGTTAACTTTGAAAGGAGAATCATTCCAGAAAGAAATGAAACTATACATTACAAAACTGTTTACCTTTGAAAATGGAGTTGCCCTGGATGATGTAGACAGTGGAAACAATCCTAGATAAGTGCCCCACCCCCTATTTTTGGTTTGGAAGAAATTGTGGGCAGAGTGGGTTGGAGTAGGATTTACCTCACAGTGGTAATTTGCACTCAATATTAATCCCTAGAAATCGAGGTCCACTGTTCCCTGTAATGATGTAGGCCTTATTTTGAGGGTTTAAATATTAATCCTTGGGGACTTCCCTGGCAGTCCAGTGGTTAGGGCTCCAAGCTTCCACTGCAGGGGGGCATGGGTTCGATCTCTGGTCAGGGAACTAAGAACCTACAGGCCACGTGTCACGGCCAGAAAAAAAAAAAAAAAAAAAAAGATGAATCTTTATTCCTTCAAGCAACAGGTGTTTATCAAGTTCCTGACAGGCGTCTGTCATGATCTGGGCAGTGAGGAGGAAATAGTGACAAAGGTAAAACACCTGCTCTCGTGAGCGGTTCTGTAAGTAGGCAGAAAGCAAGCAAGTACAGATCGTGAGACGTGCTGTGTAGAAAATCAAAACAGGGTGATGCTCCCAGCAGTTGGCTACTTTAGATTGAATTGTCGTGTAGGACTTCTCTGAGGAGATGATGTTTACAGTGAAATCTTGTTGACTGGCGGGAACCAGCCATGTCCAATCAGGAGGAAAAGCACTCCTGTCAGAGAGGATACCATTGCCAAGGTAGGAATAGAGAAACAGGTGTCATACTTAGCCTCAGAAGAGTTCGATATTGCCCAAGGAAAGCCTGTGATAATGCATTTCTTTTTCTAACAGAACCACCTACGCTGGAAGATCTAGAGCCTCCATATAACACTCCATTCCAAGAAAGAGTGGCCAGTCAACGCATTGCATTTCCATGTCCTGCAAAAGGTGTGGAATACTCGGACACATGGGCATTGGCATAATGTTGTATTCTTCCAGAATTCTATATTGAACCCCAAACATCATAAAATTCTACTTGTCAGTCCTCGTTATAACATTTGGGCATAATGGAAACTCATCCCTCTTTCAAGTAACAACTAGGTTGAATAGGTATTTTTCCCTCCCAGGTGTTTTATTTCCTTCACTGGAAATACCTTCTGTTTTTTCAAAC